>NW_015114341.1:0-77263 GCF_001443285.1 Poecilia latipinna | reverse complement strand
CGGGCAAAGCAATCTAAAACTGTAAATAATACCATAAACATAACTTGTCAGGAACTATTATTAGAATTAAACATGTTAAAAAAAAAGAGGGAGGAAAAAGAAAAGAGAAAAAACTTTTCTTGTTTTATGCACATGTTCACACAGGGATGTGTGTCTGTCCCTGAGGGTGTTGTTACCAGTTACTAAATCATTGGTCTATGATATTATCCATTAATCATTACTCTTATTAACAGTAGCCCAGGGCCTAAACTGGCATTTGATAATGAAAGATCCTCAACACATACCTTAACACCTGGACAGGTCATAGATTGTTGATGGATGCTTTTCTGTCTTTTCATTTATCTCCTCCACTCTCTTTCTTTTTCTCATTTTTAGACTTATTCTCACTTGCCCTCAACACCGCGCTCCATCTACCCATCTCCACACCCCTCACCTCATTTGACCTCTAAAACTTCCATCCTTGCCTGTTCAGCCATGGCTACCAGTGCCAGTCTAGTGAGCAAGTCACATCGTTCCAAGTCAGAAATGCAGAGAGTCCAACGGGATTAGCGTTTGGAGATTAGCCGTCTTTTCTGAGTCATCACTAATCCATTTCTAAAGCCTGGACAATAGCACACACACACAAGAGTGGTTGTAATAGGATCCCTAGAGAATTGTAAAATTTCAAGTTTCATTCATGTTCACATCATTTTTTCCCCCCTCTTTGGGTATAATGAGCTTTTCCTGGAAAAGAAAAATAGCATCTTTCTCTCTGAGGAGATGATGAATGTGTGATATGAGCTTACTATATAAAATTTTCGAGTTCCTCCCTTTGAATCCACTTTTGAGTCCTGTGTTCACACTCCTGCTGCTGTCTTTTTGTGTCCTTTTTCTCTGATTCTCACCTTCTGCTCTCACCTTCGTCACTTCTTTAAATAGAATATGTGATAGAAAATCTCCGCTCACTTCTTGTTGTCAGTTGTAAGCATAGTTATTGCTCCCCATGTTTATGCCTTGCTTGTGTGTTGTCAACCTCATCCATTAGTGAGAAAATTAATTTAACCCAAAGATACGTATTTATTTTACTATTCAGAGCTGTGAAATACAGTACAGGAACTTTTTGCCTGCCTGTCTGTGTGGATCAGAGTTATCAGCTTTCCTACTGGCCATCTCGCAGGGAAATATTGATTAGTTTGGATCAATGAGGGGCATTATTGTTTTAGAACAGTTCTGCAACACAATAGAAGTGCTAGTTACTCTGTTGTCTCATGTGCCTCATATTAATACTTCTTAATTGCTCTTTTAATGTTTTTGTCCACTTGAGGCTAGGTCTAATGGTTTAAAATGTAATCTCCAAACACGGACAATCAATTTAAGCCATAGCACAGCTGAGTCAAGATGCTATTTGTCAGGTGATTGGTAAAGAGTTTCTGCATGTATGGAAGTTGTAGAGCGGAGTACTTCTGCATATGTTTTCTGTGGGATTGAATATGAGAATGTCTCACCTTTGGAAGAAGTATAGTGCTGTGGCTTATCCTCATTTTTATATAGCAGAATCTTGTTTCCATGGGTACCGAATCGTTGAGCTCCAAGGATGTGAAGCAATTAGTGGGGCTTGATGAATGTGTCAGTTTACCACTGCCTGATAGAGCCAAGGCCAGGTGGGAGTGTTCTCCGTGCCTCCGTGTCTACGATTGTGCGTGCGTTCATATTTGTTACACATGCACAGACGCTTTAATTGTATGACTAATTTTCAGGTCACAACTTCTTGCTTCTGTTTCCCAGTTTAACACTAGGGTGAAGAACACAGCCTGCTTCGACCATCTGGTTCAGGCCAACGTGAGGAACAAGAAGCTGCTGAAAGATGCTGTGCAGAACATCACAGCCAAAGGGATTACAAATTACACTAAAGGCTTTGAGTTTGCGTTTGAACAGCTTTATTCAGTGAGTAAAATATGTTTTCTTGTCTGACTTTAGTCCGTATGGGGAACACAGGACCTGATTTAAGTTTTGAATGAACGTTGCCTCTTTTGTCTTCATTGTTCAGCAGCTTTAAATTGTTGTCTTTACTGCCATCTGCTGGTTGAAAGTAGTGCTTCAGTTTTAGTGTTTGGGCATGGACAGGCAAATTGTGTTTCAAAGGAAGGACTGCAGGAGCTATCCAAATGACAACAGACGTCCCCTGATGTTTCTGCTAAATCTCAATATAAATCATATTGGTTCAAAACAAATCATATCACCACACTTTGATACAGAAAGCACTGCTTTTGTTCATTTTTTTTAAATGAAAACATTTTGAAGATGGCTTGAAATGCCAATTTAAAGTGTTACTTGATAAGTATGCAAGTCAGAGGTTAAGACAGTATGAGAAGATGTTTATTTTCAAGGAGAATGAAAGTGTCTCAACTTAATAGTCCTTGTCTGTTTTTGTTTTGAATAGACTAATGTGAGCAGAGCAAACTGCAACAAGATCATCATGCTGTTTACTGATGGAGGAGAGGAACGAGCTCAGTCCATACTGGAAAAATATAATGCGGACAAAAAGGTACTTGTGGATTCATGTTTCGGGGGCGGGAGGTTTATTTGCATTATGACCCAAATGCTGGTTGAGAGGTAGATGGCAGGTGGAGGAAAAAAAACATAACAGTTTGATTTATTAAAACAGGGGTGTCCAAACGTTTTGCAAAGGGGGCCAGATTTGGTGTGTTAAAAATGTAGGGGGCCGACCTTGGTGGATGTTCTTTACATAGAACAGCAATATATTTAAACAAATTTCAGCAAGCCATTCTGTGTTTTACATTTGCTTTTTTTATTTTAATTTCAGTGATCTTAAGCATGTATTTAGGTTCATTTGAAACATGCATATCATATGCAATTGAATATTCACTTAACTTCACTTTTTTAACACTAACTTTTTTCTAACGGTTAAACAGAAGTAATTGTACTCTTGTGTGCAAATTACATTTGAAACATAAAAAAATATCTCACCATGGCAGTTTAATATTTACAGAATTTCTAAATAAAATAACAGAAAAATGAGCAAGTAATAGTCATATCAACAAGTGCAGGCCTCATTTGAAATATGACATTAGTAAATGTTGATTAGATTTTTAAAAGTTTATTATTCTGGAGTGAAAACTGAAAACTTGTCTGAATTTCTGACTTATTTTGATCTTTAAAAACAAAAACTAAATTTATTCAGAGACTTATTGTAAATGACTTGTTCAAAGGCAGTGGTATTGATGCGCAAGATTCCGTTATTTAAGTTCACAACCGAGAATGTCTTCTCACACAAATACGTTGAGTAGGGTTGCAACCCGTCCAGGAAAATGCGGAACCGTCCCCGTGTTTGACTGTTCAATGAAGAGTCCCTTAATAAACCGATACGCGATTTGTTCCATATTCTACAAATGTGTATATTTAATAACAAAGAGCAAAGAGGTACCCGAGTACTTTATATAGTAGGCTGCCCCAGTCATTGTTTCACTCACGGTGTTGCGATACCTTGCGCCCAACTGCTTTCTGGGTAACACACACCAACCGACACGCTGCACACCCCCATGAGACTAGGACGACGCGTCCCTTATTTTGATTATTTCTGACAGGTGGCAACCCTAACGTCGACCCAAACAAGCTTAGCATTTTCTTACCAAACCGAATCTCTCGAAAGCTGTCCTTATCCAGCGGTCGTAAAAGTTCGCAAGAGAAAGCTTTCTCTCGCTGGTACCGTCCGCGGCTCTCTACGTCACTCTGCAGCTCAATGAGCTCCAGCTGCAAATGGCTGCTGCCCTCTAGTGGGTAAATGAGGAACAGCATTTAGTGTGTAAGCTACGCCCTGTGCAGGTAACAGTACTGCTGCCCAATGTATTAGTGTGGGCCAGACGTTATTGATTTTATGATAGAGGCTGCGGGCCGGATGAAATTTGACCACGGGCCGCATTTGGTCCCCGGGCCGGACTTTGGACACGTCTGTTTTAAAACAACGTGAAATATACTCCAAAAGTTTAAGTCACAGCACAACGGCCCAGGCACCAAGAATGACAAAGTGAGACTTCAGAAGCTCAAAGAGAACAATGACAGCATTTTCACATAATAATAAATTGCGCACTTTCATTTGATTCAATTTGCAAACATTTGGGCATTCACGGAAATATTTACAAACTTGATCATGTCATGAAAATCTTTTTGGTCACATCCAGATCTTTCAGTGGTAAAGCAGCCTCAGTCCATCATGGTATCCCACCATGTTTGACTGTGGGTATGATTTTATTTAACTGAAATTGTGTTAGTTTTAAACCAGATGCACACTTCCCAGAAAGTGTGCATCTTTTCTTCCATCAGTCACTAAATCATTTCCCAAAGGTATTTCGTGAGATGGATCGTCGTGTTCCTTTTAACTGCGGCTTTCGCCTTGGAATGCTCCCACAATCCTATAAATACCTTTTCTTTCTCGTTGTTTTATCATGTATACAGACTTCAACTGGGAAAAGTTAACTGGTGGTGGTTCTATTAAATGTTGTTCTAGATCCTTTTATGACTCATTTTGTGCTGCTCTTGGAGAAATTTTGGTAGGTCAGCCACTCGTGGGGAGGTTTGCCACTTTTCCATGTTTTTCCCATTTGTGGATAAGGGCTTTCATTGTGGTCCATTGTGCCTTAGAAATGGCTTTGTGTCCCTTTCCAGACTGATAAATATCAGTGACTTTGCTGCCCATCTGGTTTTGAATTTCTTTAAATCAAGGTATGATGTGTTTCTTTAGAGGTCTTTCAGCCTACTCCATTTTATATGGATCCTATTTTAATTTCTTACTAGAGGAAATTAGTCCTGGGAGTGACTCCTAAAACTGAACCACAAATGTGGTGAGTCACAGCTAATTTATGCTTTACATTTTTTTTTCACATAGTGACAGGTTAGTTTAGATAGCTTAAATGAAATTGTTACTTGAAAAACTGTTTGCCATCCATACCTGATATTATTTTTTTTAAATAAAATGAATATGTCTAAACAGATGTTATAGACAGCGTAATAAAAAAGCTGAAACATAATTATTTTGCAAGAGGATAAATAGCTTTTTTAGACTCTGATAAGGAATTGTCTTTTGTTTTCAGAAACAAAACACTTAATGTCTCGTTCACTTTGGGAAGCGATGAAGGAAGCGTGAATTCTCATTACTTTAACCAACTGATCATTTGAGCTTACTGGCTCAATGTCATTTCACTTGGACACAAATAATTAACATAAATAAAAGTATTCTTCCACTGAGACCTGCCTGCAAAACAAGTAAATATTGAAAAGTATAAAAGAGGGCTACAGAATATGATGTGATGCTACCCATACAGAAAGGCAAAATAAAACAGTTTGTGTAAAATAAAAGCATAGAAATATATAAATAGTTATGGCAGTCTGAACTTTGTGACATTATCCTGCTAGAAGTAGCTATCACAAGATTCAGTTCAATTCAATAACATTTTATTCATCCCAAAGGGACAATTAAAAAGGTGCGGAGAGCAGCAGCAGTGTATACAAACACAGACATATATCCCTCATAAATAAACATCTTACAGTTTAATAAGCAGATGCGTGCCATGTGGTCATAAAGGATGGGCATGCTCAACAATAATGCTCAGGCATGATGTGACATTTAAATAATGTCTGACTGCTTCAAGCCAAGAAAGTATGCTCCAAAATATTATAGCCCCAGCAACAGTCTGAACTGCTGATACAGGTAAGGATGGATCTATGTTGTTTACTTTGACGTTGTTTACTCCAAATTCTAAATCTAACATCGCTATGTCCAAATTAAACGGAGAATCATTTGACCAGGTAGCATCTTTCCAATTTGTTTTTATCAATTTTTGGTGACCGTGTAGGAATTTTTGCTTCAGTTTCATCTCATTGACTGGCAGGAGTATCTGCAGTAGTTTCCCATCTTCTTTGAGGCTCAATATGGTGTTTGTTCAGAGATGGTGTTCTTCATGCCTTTGTTGCAACAAATGAATATTGAGCTTCTATTACTTTTCCGCCAACTTGAACCAGTCTCTTAAATCCCCCTTTCATTCCCAATTCTGATGCTCCATTTGAACTTATGTAAGTGGTCTTCACTTATCCCTAAATGCACTGAGTTGTTGCAGTGTGACTGGCTTACTCACCGTTTGAAGAAAGGTGTAAATTGTCGTTGAGTATGCAGTGTATTTAGTAAAACTGTGTCTGTCAGATCTATTGAGGTGTCATTATTCTTTTTAATATTATTTTCTAGGTCAGAATCTTCACCTTTTCAGTTGGACAACACAACTATGATAAAGGGCCCATCCAGTGGATGGCTTGCTCCAACAAAGGTAACACACATTGGTTTCAATTATTTCTCCTCTACAGAAAGAGCATAGTAAACGTTTACATTGGTTGAAAGGAAGAAACCTTTGTGTCATAAGTTATTAATACTTCATTAAAACAACATAATGAAATGCAAGATTATCAGGATCAAATTAGAAATAAGGAAACTCATTTGTAAGTTCAAGTTTTATAGGGGAATAAGAAAAGAACTGTATCATACATTGGCAAAAAAAACAAAACAACAAACACATTTAGACAATATTTTGCCATTCCTCCTTTGTATTTTTTCATTAAATTTGAAAGTGTGATCGTTTACCCAGGTTACTTTTACGAGATTCCTTCCATTGGAGCCATCAGAATAAACACACAGGTGATGTCAGAACATTTTATAGTCTCTTTGAGAGTTTGAGGAATGAATGCCATCTATGAAAGAATGAGGGAAAACATTTTTTGTTGTATGTTAAATTCAGGAATATCTGGATGTCTTGGGAAGGCCCATGGTTCTAGCAGACAAACAGGCCAAACAAGTCCAGTGGACTAATGTCTATCTTGATGCTCTGGTAGGACATTCCTTTTTTTCTGTTCTGTGACAATTAGCAAAACATATTTTACTATGAAAATATATAACAGTGCTCTCTCCTGATTCTGCACCAGGAATTAGGTCTGGTCATTACTGGAACACTGCCTGTTTTCAACAGAACAAAGACTGTTGATGACAGGAATGAAGAGGTAATGTAAATACATGAATTCATGGTGTTTGAAGTTAATCTGATAAATACAACTCCTCGATTTTCCAATCCTGTCTTTTTCCACCGAAGCATCAAAATCAGTTGATTTTGGGCGTAATGGCAATTGATGTATCTCTTGACGACATCAAGAAACTCACACCACGCTTCACAGTAAGTGTAATTCATCCACATGAGAAAAAAGCATTTACTTCATAAAAATCTTCTGGCCAGCTAGAATGTCCAAAATGAGCTTTCTTTCCCTCTGGAGGCAATATGTGATAAAACAAAATTTTGCTGACTGTCTATACAAAACCATTAACAAAACAGGGTATGCAGTTGCTAATATATGTTCTTTGTTCCAACTTACACTGGTGCTTTGGGACCAGTAAATCCTTCCTACAAGTTTTTAATAATCCATTAACTGCCATTATCCCATGCATCCATCATGTTTAGAGTCAGTACTTTGAAGCCTATCCCAGCAAACATGAGTTGAGAGGCAGAGTATACTCTGAGTAGGATGTCAGACCATCACTGAGTCAATACAGGAAAACTATAACAAAACACTGAGTCCTGCCCCTGGACATTTGTGATTCACAAAACAAAGACGTCAATTGTAGCCTGGGAAAAAAAAAAGAAAAAAAAATATATACATATATATATATATATGTATTTTTTTTTTCTGAAATGACAATGCTACACATCATTGCACCATGATGCTACCCCTCTTTTTTCATGAATAACAGTATAAATGTGGGTTTTAAGGACTGATTAAAACTGTATTTATTCATCTAGTTATCAATGAGAATGCCACTCCAATTTTGTTACGTTCTACAAACAGAATGACAAAAAAAAAAAAACAACGTATGTCTTATGTCTTTGAGACAAAAAAAAAAAGATAACGTTATGTTCCTCTCCTTTGTTCATTTTTACAACAGATTGGTCCTAATGGATACTACTTTGCTATTGATCCCAACGGATATGTCCTGCTGCATCCCAATCTCCAGCCAAAGGTATCACATCTACATTCCCATATCCTACTGAATCCTAAAATATTCTGGCTCTTCCACACAGCTTCACTGTAACATATTGTTAGAAGATGTTATGTAGCCCAGCAGATGGCGAAGGTTTTTTATTTTTTATTTTATTTTTATTTTTTTCATGTTTATTCATCTCTTGGCAACAGATCAATCTTCATGAACAGAATTTATTCCCCAGCTAGAATATAACTGGATGTGATCAGGCCTTAGATGATGACTGGGAGGTCACTTTTGCCATATTGGATTTCATAGATATGGAGACCTGGCAGTGAACTATCATACATGTTTAGAAATAAGGGAGAAAACTAAACTAAGTGGTACATCTTTCAAGGTAATTTTTTCTGGATCTCTAATTAAATTTGAAATTTGTTTTGCTGCTTTTTTTCATATTCCGTTAAAATATTCTAGTTGTTCACATAGTTGTATATATATATATATTTAAATGCTTAGTATTTAACTAGTTAGTAAGTAAACATACAATATGCTGTAAGCTAATGAAATTCTACTCAACGTTAAAACGTTGAGGCCTCCCTAATGCCCTGAGTTTTCTCACAATTTGTCAGATAAATGCAACTGGACTTTCAGCCACTGGCACACATTAAGATACGACCCCGTAAAAATTAGCCTTGACCCCACCAGACTTTCCAGCTTTCTTTTCAACAAATCCCTTTGCAGCTCACTACCTTCAGCCTCAGGCATGCTCGCACTGACAGGTTGTATAAGGGCCATGTGTTGCCCAGAGCTTTAAGCTGGCCGGCTCTGCTTCACGGATCTGACACTGCAGACCACACACACTTCAAGCCAAGCAGCTATGGTTCTAATTATTTTATTTCTTAGCTTAATGCATCTATGGGTGTGGTAATTTTTAGGCTGTCAGTTTGCATTAGTATATACGTGCAACTTGAGGTAACAGAAAATAAAATAAATAAATATATAAACATATAAAAGTCATTTTAGACTTTTACAATCTTTGCTCAAGTCTGGCCTATGACATGCAAACAAGGAAAAATAAGAACGTGAAGTTATAAGGGAACTTTCACAATGAGTACAAGTATGTATACCTAGGTCATTGCCAGTTATAGCCCTGCTCCTCATATACTTAAACATAAAAGTTCATCAGTGTACATCTTTTTACAATTTTTTTTCCTAGAAGAGGATTCGTAACAGGAAGCTCAGACTCAATAATAAGTATGCTGTAACATTTCATGAGGTGAGAGAAAGTAGTTGCACTATAGTCTGCTGAAATAGTGCAATTTAGAAAGATTGTTTTGCAGTCCCATAGATTGAGCAGCAGTTGCTTTAGTGAACCACCATGTTGAACATGGTGATTTAATTTACATGTGATGTGCTTTGTAATCCTATCTGAACAATCCCAATTTAAATAGATAATTCAGTTTGATGTGATTTTTTTGGTTACGGTGAAAGGAATTCTTTGTAAGGAAATTGGGTCGTTTTGGTGTTTTGTTTATGCCATTCTAATTTGATAATTGTTTATTCTTTAGTTTCTTTTTTATTAGATCAGTCCCGTTTCTGATTTACTTTAATTCAGTCCTTTCATAATGATTCTAGTTCATTATGTGTTTCTAATTATTATCCTACTTATTCTTCTTCTTAAGTATAGTTATTCTTTAGTGTTAGATTAATTTCCAAGTCCCCTGTGTACTCTCCCTTGCCCCCTGTGCCACTTTCTCTCTCTCCCCTCACACCTGCAGCCTATTTCTAATCACCCTTCTGTTTCTTATTCAGTAATCAACCTTCCCACTATAAATACACTCATTCTCAGTTTCTCCTTTCTGGTTCCTCCTAATCAGGCTACTTCCCCATTTGAGTCTATGTTTTCCTCGTGTCTCCTTGCTGTTTTTCCCCCCCAATGAATGTATTGTTTTTGTTCTGCTCCCTGTGTTCCCTGTGGTCTTTGTAAAAAAAAAAATATATATATATATCTTTATTTTTGGGTCGTTGAACGTTCTTCACCCGCAAACTGCTGTTGCCTTGTGCATTTGGATCCACCTACTTTGCCATTGAGTTGGGACACTTGCACCTCAGAAATTGTGGACATGTCCAGCAAATCTGTCAATGCTTGGCTCAGCTGTAGATAATCATAAGACAGAAACACAGTGCTGACAAACAATAGTTTTGTGTTAAGAAATGAAGCGATATTGTCAATGCAGAGACAATTCATTGTATTTTTTGTAGCTCTATAGAGGTTTCCCTCTTACTTCTCATTTATTACATTTCTTGTGGCCAACACAGATTTAGAAGTTCAACTAGTCATGGCATTGTTTCAGAAGTGTGATTATTTGTCAGTATTGGAAAATGGGTTCAGGTTTCTGATCATATTACTCCACCGACCAATGTGACCTTACTTTGTAATAAGGCTCCATCAGAGTGATCTCAGGCGAGCTTATTTCCCATTAGCCCTAAGGCAGATACATTGTCTCACTGAATAAGTCAAACAGCAGATTGAGGAATACTGATTGTGACCTTGAGGCCTGTTTAACATCGTAATATGAAAATGTCATCCGAACCTCCTGTGTTGCTGCTGTGTTTTTACTTTCATCTCACTCTCCGGCTCACATCACCACGTTTCTCGCTGGCATACAGCGGTTTCTTTCATGTTCTCTCTCTTTTCCTTTTGCTTCTCAATTATTATCTAAGCCATTTTTCCCAATTTTTGGTCATTTTACCTGTTTATATTTGTATTTTATTTTAATTTTCTTTCCCTGCTAGATTTATTTATGATGTATATTATTTTGCAGTTGTTGAATCTCTTGATTTGTTTAATCTATCTTTTCTTGCTTTCCATGTTGAAATTCTTCATCTTCATCATCGTCTTTTGGTGCATTATTTTGCTTATCATCACATGTAAGAAACTTACTTTATTTTTTTGTAGATAAACACTTGATAAATGTTTTTTCTTTGTCCTTTTTGTCTGTCAATGATCTTTATAATAATCCATGTAATGTAAGAATCTATTTCTTACCATTGAAACCATAAAAACAAACAAAAAAAAAACGGTTTAATGCAACAATCTTAGCATATTTTGCCATTTTTGAAGTGAAAATGCTGTGGAATATAGGCTGGTATCAGGTTTCACATACTGCTTTTTTATAGAGAAGAACTAGATTACTGCTACCATTTTATATCACTATAAAGTCACTCAGACATATAGGGTTTTTAAGAGGGAACATTAATAGAGTTCAGTGTCACTTTGTATCAAGTCTAATTCATGTCTGTGTTCGAAATAATGACAAAATACTGCCATATGGTGCATGTCCTATGGTTCTTGGGTTCTGGATTTGGTTTGATGTTGGGGGAAATAAT
This sequence comes from Poecilia latipinna, assembly GCF_001443285.1. Lineage (NCBI taxonomy): Eukaryota > Metazoa > Chordata > Actinopteri > Cyprinodontiformes > Poeciliidae > Poecilia > Poecilia latipinna. Next base: position 65,865 of record NW_015114341.1, on the reverse strand, counting down.
TGACATTCGCTCTGCAGAAGAATCTGGTACAGACAACTATAATCTGTGTTATAAATACTTGAATAAAAAACAAGGATTCCTTGTTACCTGAAACGTTTGAAATCTGTGATATTCAGCTACTTTAGGTCACAGTTTTTCTTAAGAGTATGCTTGTCACCGTGTTCATTTTAGGGAAAAAGCCAGTAAATAGCCAGTTACTAAGTTTTGAAAAATAGTGGAATATAGCTGGAGCTTTTGAAATATTTTTTTTCTGAGCTTTTTAATTTTATTGTGATTTAATCTTTGCTGTGGTAAGAGGCTGACGGCCAAGGTTTGCAATGTTACTTTAGAAAAACTTGGAGTTAAAGATTTCTTTGTTTTCCGTTAATCTTCTGTTATTAGATTGTTTGTAAGTGGCTGCCTGAAACTTCATCATGTTTCATTTCAAACTATTATCTCTTCTACAGAATCCTAAATTTCAGGAGCCTGTGACCTTGGACTTTCTTGATGCTGAGCTGGAAAATGACATAAAAGTGGAGGTAGTGTGTCCAGACTAATAAATCACAACTGCTTGGGAAGATCTAGAAAGATAAATACCTGCATAATATAAAAAAAAAAACTGTCTTCAAATATATTTTCAAATATACCAGCTATAATGTCTCTTTTTCACGTTTAACTTGATCACTTCAGATTTCTATTTCACAGATAAGAAGAATGATGATCGATGGCGAAATAGGAGAAAGTACTATTGATACTTTGGTTAAAACTCAAGATGAGGTAAGAGGTAATGGTAGAAATGCTTAGTTTTAACGGTCTCAATGAAATATTTGTTGTTGTTTTTTATATGATCTGTAAATGCACAGCTCACATTGCAGTTGTATTTTCTGTACGACTACAAACAGCAGTTTAAAGATGGCTTATTGCTCCTCATGTGGGAATCCTCATTTTATTGTAAGGCAGCCGCAATGCTATTGAACAGTTTATTTCATCACAGTGCTCCTAACAAATCTGCAATAAGATGTTTCCCCACAATCTGTGGAATTTCAATAAATAGTTCTCTGCTTCTCCAATGCATCCTTCACAACTTTGATTGTCTTATCAGAAATGGGTGATTTCTAGCAATGTGTTGCACACTGTCGAGCACTCCATTCATGCACACAAAATCCAAATACTGCCTTAATCATTGATTGCCAAGTGAAAACAAGTCACAAAGAAGGTCATCAAGGGCAGATTAAAATTCTGCTGAAATCTCAAAGCATGGTCAGAAAAAAAATTAGTTCAGCGATATGTTCCTTTTTATTTCTGTCTTCTGATTTCTTTTGAGACATCCAGTTATTCATTCGTCTGGAAAAAAGGTTAGCACCTCTGAGTACTGTACCATACCAGCTGTAAAATATCCTGATTGATTCCATGTGTAGGGTTACTTAACAGCCAAGAGAGCTGACTTAGAAATCTTCCAAAGAACACTGCTAAAAAATATATTATGAAAATGTCCTTCAACTACATTTGCACAATTTGCTGATTATCTATTTTTTCTTTCTCTGTGGAAACACCTGTAATCTGTTTTTGAAACAAGGTGATTAAGAAGAGGCTCGGGACCATAACATCAACAGTTGATATCAATCAATCAACAACACATAAATTTACCAGAAATGTGCCGAGTTGTGAACTAACTACAATCAAAACTAAAAACAAAGTAGGGTGTCGGCCAAATGACTCACTGTTTGATAGCAGCTAAAATGGGCTCACTGCTGTTACTTTAGAAAATGTGTAACACAGGCTGCTCTGCTAATTACCAGGCAAACAGCAGCGCATCGCTGAAGTTTGTTTGGTGATTAGCTATCTTTAATAAACTTTTTCAATCAGATAATAAGCTGCCACCTGTCCAGAATTCGTTCAAAAATGGCATCTTATCCAGTCGGGACGATCCTACGAGCGAGACAAGTGAAGAGCTGACAAACCTCCAAAAACTAAATTTTCTGCTTCAAATTCTCTTCTGTGGAGGGTCTTCTTTAGTAATAGTGCAACACTTCTAGTAGGAATTTAGAGTATTATATAATACAGCATTTATCAATTCAAATCAAGTTTATTTAATCAAGGGCTATACATGAAACAATGTTATGTTGGAAACAAAGCAACATTTGTTTTGTACATAGATTTTCTAGCCAAAGGCTGATTTCACATTTAGCCTTCGTTGAACTTGAGGACGTTTTTGTTGTTGTAACTTTCTAATGAATAAAACACTTATCAACATTTTTAAGGAATTATCATCCATGTTTTGGATGAAAGATCTTGTCCCATGGTTCATTGATTCATTTTTTTGATTGTTTGAAATGATAAATTACTTATAGTGAACTGGTGTGTGTATTCTTTTGGCAGAGATATATAGACAGAGGGGTAAGAACCTACACATGGGCTCCAGTCAATGGAACAGACTACAGGTGAGACAAATGATGAAGCTGATGAAGAATCCTGTTTAACAAAGCAGGGACTCATCTCCTGTTTGTATCATCCCACCAATGAGTTAGTTTACACTTAGTTATATATATATATATATATAAAGCAACTAATTTAATCCCTCTTTGATCTGTTCTGCAGCCTGGCCCTTGTTTTACCTAAATACAGTGAAAACTTCATTCAAGCTAAACTTGGGGACGATATAAAACAAGCCATCTGTGAGTACAAGATTCACATAAACAGATTCATGACATTCAGCCCGGCTGGTTTCTCAAAGATTATCTTGCGTTTTTGTTTTACTCTTGAGTATCTGTAGTAGTGTTTGCTGCAAACACAACCAAGCTTTTGTATTTTCAGCTCAAATGCCTGAAGCCCCACTGTGTTGTTCTTTTGTTGTTCAACCCACTGGTCAGTGGATCTTTACTCCCACGCAAACTCCTCAACATTTCTTTCCCCTCAAGTACCTGACTGGAGCGTTAAACCTTTTGATCTTTTCTGCTTTGGACACTTCTCTACCTCCTTGCTCCCTTCATCTGGCTCTCATCTGGCTTAGAGTATAGTGAACGTTTCCACATCTTGTCATTGTCTCTGCTACTAAATGGTTTTTCTTTCTCCACATGTCACAGTTATAGAAGTGTTTCTATAGCCAATAGCAGTTTTGTTTTTGTCTTTAATTAGAAATTTTCTGTCTTATTTTTCATCCAGAAATAATCTACTTCAATCCACCATCTCAGCTTGTTTTGCCTTAGTCTTCCTTCTCCCTTCATTTGGTATTCCTTTTCTTCATCCTTTTATTTATTTATCTTTGCTGTGCCTAAACTTCCAAGGCTTTCTCAAACTGATGCAGCCAAGCTGTCTTCTCTAAAGGATGACAATATACATAAAATATTGGACAGCTGCATAACGATGTCATGTAAATGTACATACTGCATCATATAGATGTGTCTAACGCTTGTACATTTTATTGAATTGTATTTTTTTTTTTACTTTCCCTCTTTATGCTTCTTATCTGCTGGAATTTGAAAGCTTCACCTTGGGGCAAGTACTCCCTATTTTTGTTCTTCTATCTCCCTCCAATGCAGTGATCACCGCAGGAGCCTTTTTCTTTTTTTTATTATTTATGTTTGTATGGTTCCATGTTACTGACTCAATTCTCAAGTAGTTTAAGTTGAAATAATTTGTTAAAATACGTAACCTTTAAATTGTTTTCATAGCTGTAATTCCAATTGTTGGTGAAAGAGAGCAGAGTCTGAATCCTGTTTAAAGTCACTTTTTGAAAAATTACCTTGATATGCATTTGTTTTTCAGTTAACATCGCAACTAGACCTGTCTGTCTCCAATACTTTTCCTTTTTCCTGCTTTTAGTAACAGGAGATTTTAAGTGCTTAGCAACTGGAGGGGTAATTCTGCAGAAATGTTAATTGTAGTTTGAAAAAAAAAATAGGAAGACTGTTACTTTGATGAAGAATATAAGAAAAAAAATCTAAACTTGAACATGCCATGTTCTGGTTTAAATGAAACTTTCATAACTTTGACATGACGCCACAAAGTATAAACAACTAATGGTGCAGTAATTCCATCAAATGAGATCTCTGAGAGACGGTTAGTTTCAGCCTCCATTTCACTATTCCTCTACAGAGTCTGTCACTGTGCCATAAACGCTGTCAGCACATTTACAAGCCTGTTAAAGAAAGCAACACACCATGCCTTACAGCTGCAGACTACTCTGATGGCGATTTGGGACTCTAAAGTTCTCTGTTCAGCCGTATAGGGTTTCACTTTGGAGCCAGACCACCTAAAGCTTCGTCTATCTTATCAGTTTCATGGAGTAGGTGGTTTCTGCAACCACTCACCTAATAGATGCAGTGGTAAGAGTCTCTTGAAAGGGTGTAATGATTGAACATATTTTTTTCATGACTATGAAAGGAACATTTGTATTTGTAGAGTAAATTACCTTATACACGGGGAGAGCAGACGATGTCGGATGAGGAAAAAGACCAAGAAAAAAGAATGACAAAATCCATTAAACATAGATGTTCAGACTAGCCTATAGAGACAGAGTGACAATGAATCTGCTTGTTATGTTTTATATGAATGAGGTTGTTTTATCCTACACCAGATTTCCAAGACCCCAAGGAAAGTGAGTGCTCAGTAATTGCTTTCACAGACTGCACCACATGAGTCAATATATCTTAACGGGATTGTCCAAAAGTCTTCAGTTTAAGAGACCAGAGATTGATGACTATTGATGTCTGTCATGTCATTTATGAGATAAGAATAACAAGATGGTATTTTAAATGAAATACAGAGATGGGGAAAGGAAAGTTTTAGTGAAGAATTCTACCTTNCATTTGTTATGTTTTATATGAATAAGATCTTTGATAAGCTTCGGATTTAGCTTTATTATAACCTACATCACACAGTCATTTTTTTAATTTTTTTTTTTATTTTTACCTTTCAGTAACAATGTTCTCTCGTTGCAAAGTAGATTGTTCATTACCTGTGGGAAATATCCACACGATTCATCATCTTTATACATGTATGACATAATTTACCAGATGATAAATGCATTTTGACCACCCTTTGTCTTTTTTTCTTTTGCCGCTGCCTTATTCTTCATCCCTTGGGTCACAACAGGGGAAGGAGGTAAGTATTTCTCAGGCCGTTACTCACTCATACTTTTCTTTCACTCTTTCTCTGGGTCTCTCTGCTGTGGAGAATTATCCGTTCTCCATGCTGAGTTCTTGATGTATGAGGTTAAAGAAGAGTCAGTGAGTTGAATTCATGAATTCCATTTAGTAATACCAAAATACAGCTGGTCCATTTCTCATGCCACCTTTAGGAGTTAGCAAGACAAAATGGCAACCAAGAACAGTTTGTGATCTGCTTTGTTAGCCTCTGTCTAAGCTACGCCCTCAAGGGGACGTTCCCTAGTGTGTCATTCCCTCTAACCCTAGCTCTCATTTGCATTTCCTAACATGTCATTTCCTTTAGGTTTAGCTTAGCAACGAGCTAGTAGAGGTAGAAGGAAAACACATAATTATTTATTATCAACCACTACTTTAATTTATCTTCTCATATCTGTCCAGGATGTTTTATAACTTTGAGGCTTTTGCGATATGTTAATTTCTGTCTCGATGTAACAACAGTAATCTTTTGTAGAAAAAAAAAAAATCTGTTTTTAAAAACGTATGCGGATCAGTCATCACATTGTGAACACCAACATTTTTGTGGGATTTCAGCAGCTGAATCTGTATCCTCAATGAAATCAGATTTTGTACCCATTACTGATGTTAGATCACAACTGATTCACATCTAATGAGTTTGAAAGAGCTGATTTTGATTATTTGAAGGAATACTAACAAAGTTTGATTATTTGTCTAATTCACAAAGCCTTCACAAAAAAAGATGTGCAACTCAAACTGCTGCTACCAAACTAAAGTGTCTGTCTGTATTGTCATAGTTTCACCACATTTGAGAAGATGCATTGAGGAGAAAAGTTGCTGATATCTATGTAAATTTATATAGGTAGAACCAAGGCATAGAGCAGCACACAGTTGACATCAACAACTAACCATCTCCAGGAAGGTAGTTGTAGTCAATTAGCTGTGCTTATAGCTTTTCAAAATGTGGTAGAAATGTCATAAAAGGTTTATGTACTCCATGTTCAAAGATCTGGACTTGAAAATGCGTCATATGGTCTCTTTATTATACCAATAAATATTTGCAGCAAGTCTCTAAAATCTTGTTTTTGCTATTATATATTAAATGTGTAAGCTTTACTTTAATATTCCAACAAGTATTTTTTTTTACATCGATAAATTAACATAACTAAAAATATATATATTTCAACTCGTTTAATTTCTCCCTATCTTTCAACTGGTTAATGCTGGTTTTATAGTTTGAATACTGCAAAATAGTCACAAGTTCATTGCTTGAAAACAGAACTTGAGCCATCTGTAAGTTTTAAAGTTGTTTCTCTTATAATGATTAGTTGGCATTTTACTGCTAAACAACATTCCTTTTAATTGTGGAATGGACGTCTTCCAAACCAAGGATAGGCAGGGTAAATAAAAGTTCATGAAAAATTGCTTTGGTAAAAAACAGTCCATGATTTGTTGTTGAAACATGTTACAATTATTTTTCTCTTACAGAGAATCAATTAAAGCGACAAATCATTTCACTTACTTTTGGAATGTAGTGCTTTAGAAATGATATCCCAAACTTGTTACTTGTTAGTTATTGGCTCAGTCTCTGATTCTTACGATTTTGAATTGATGTGCTTCATCTGCCGTGACCTTGGAGTTTGCTGTGAGGAAGCATTTTTATATTTTTCTGTGTCACCTTTTTGACTGGGAAAAATTGATTTCACCTACTCAAGTCAAAGAGCATGTTTGCACGAACATATCATTTGATCTTTTCAATTTGTGAATAATGAGATGGAGGTAAAAATGGTGCACTTGCTGATTACTATTGACTACAAATGTGAGATAGACAGCTACTTTGAGGGAGTGCTGATAAGACATGGGAGAGCTTATTAGCCATCAAAACCCCAATGTGGTAACAGTACTCCTTCAAAGTGAAGAATGCGTTGTAGTAAGATGAGCTTTGCTCATTTTATCTTTTCGTGACCATAATGTTATGGTTGATCGGTACACACAAATATACATACATACATGTATAAATAGTGTTACTGCCTATGAGCCTAAAACAGGGACTCTTTGTTTTCAAAGCCATGGAGACTATTCAGCTGGATAGGTTTGACGAGTTTGGCTATACTTACATTGCTCCAAGGTGAGTAGGCTTTTTATTATTATTACCAGTCATTTAAAAGGAACGACAGCATAAGACAGGGGAATGTTATTTAAACTGAACAATGTTTCTTCAGGGAATACTGCAAAGAGGTGAAGCTGTCTCTCAACAATACCCAGTTTCTTCTCGACTTCAACCAGTACATTGACAGAAGTACTGCAGATGCATGTGAGTCATGCGTCTCTTTCACTGCAACTTCATTTGGCACATTTGTAGCAGTTTTGTTCGTTTCATGCATTATTCGTTTTCAGTTTTAATTTTAGAGACATTCCCCTGAAGTTTCTCCCTCCCAAAAAAATTGCAGTTTGTTGTCATAAATGGTCCTGAGCAAATGTTTGTCTAAGTATATAAATAGCACATGCATGGTACGCTTTAGTGTTTACTGTGGTGGAGATATCATATCCATTTTAGATATTATGATCTCAAAGCGGTTATGGTATAAACGGGATGACTTCACGGTCATCAACTAGATTTCCTAGACGCACAATGCGGTCATGTTGTGTGACTCACGGTTCTTGATTTGTTGCCCTCTAATGTATCTCAGCATGAATATAATTCAGCATTATCCAGCTAATGGGTTACAGTAACATTGATCCATTTTCACTCGAGGTCAAATCAAATACTTTGGGATTGATGTTGTTCCTACGTTTGCTATTTTGAATCTTCATTAAAAGATAGTGGCAGCATTTAAAGCAGCACTTGAGGAAACGGTGGTGGAAGCGTGTAGGTATTTTAAAAGCACTGGCGCAGATGATCATTTCAGAAAGAATTTCCCTTGACATGGAGGCTGAAACTCAATCCCTTGTCATCATCTGCCGTCAAACAGCCAGTGCTTCACAAAGTACTGTCTGATCTCTAACATATAATGGCCAGTCAGGTCACCCTGCTGGATGATTTACTGAAAAATGCTATGAAGTCTTTTTTTTTTTTTTCCACAGTATATTTAAAAAAAAAAAAAGAGTAAAAGAAGAGTTGGCTGCTACTTTTTACTGGCTATTACGTTTACATTGTGGATCACTGGTATTCATACAGTTATAAACAGATGTGGGTTGTGGGTTTAGTGTACCAGTGGCATATGACCAGTATCCCTCATACATGGGATAGCCATTCTCCCTGCCTATATCTATCAACGCTGCCTTTATTTCTTTTAAAATAAATCATCTCCCATGTAATGTGGTGTTGTAACATTATTAATATGTGAAATTTATCTTGTCTTTTATCCACAGGCAACGAGTCCCTCGTGAAACGACTCATCCTGGACGCAGGCCTGACAGCTGAGCTGGTTAAAGTTTGGAAAGAGCAGTCAGTGTGAGTGCCAAGCATTACAGTTTTAAATGATTTAAGTCATTTAAATATGGAATCTCCTTTGCATTTCTCAACCATGAACAGCCTTGGTCAAATGAAAATAATATCTGCTTATATTTCATTCTATGCTACATTTTCACATTCTTTCTCTGAACTTTGAGAGCTGATGCTTGTTTCATGCTCCATTTGTTGGCAAACAAAGCCAAAGTTTTTAGCTTTTTTTTTCCCTCTATTACGGGTGATTTGGTCTAATCTTTCTAGTGAAACATGATGAAAGCATATAAAAAAAGCATATTACACCAAGCACACTGAACAGAGCCATGGCATGCTTTTTTGAGAGGAAAACAAAGTAATTACATCAGTGTGTTGGCTTTTATTGTGTTTCCATATGTTTGAAATCATCTCAGGTTTTCACGTGTTTATCATTAGAACATACAAAACAAAGACCAGTGACCAGGCTTAAATGTAAATGAATATCTTTAGCTTCAAGAGGTAGCACACCACTTGTTTTGCAATTGACTGTGTCATTAACTTTCAGATGTAATTTGGTGCTATTTTCTCTTCTCAGAGATGGAACAGTAGCAAGGTTTGTTGCAACAGATGGAGGAATCACTAGAGTTTATCCGAGAAGGTATTTTTCCATCATTCCTTTTTTTTTATTTCTGTTCAGGGTGTAGTCCTATATGTACTCATATTGGAATGTCATGACACAGAAAAACGTAAGAGATTCATGCAGTAAGACATCACAAAAGTCACAGGCAAATCACCACACCAGAATAGCATTTTTTTTCCTCCTGCCCTCTATATTGGTGTTGAGTGATGCAACAGAAAATGAGTGGATGTAGCTGTAGTAGTAGTAAAAAAAAAAAGTTATCAGTTGACCTGACTTGTGATTTTTTTAGATTGTACCTCATGTGGCAAATAATCAGATTCAAGTAATAATGACATGTGAAAGACTGAAGTGAGAATTAATGTACTACAGAATATTATCCCAAGACAAAAACATTAAAAAGAAATGTCAAATTAAGTCTGTAACATTATGTTTTAAATTGTAGGGTTTTTTTTTTCTTTTCCAGTCAGGATCAGGAAGTTAGAACTATCACCTGAGTGCAGTAACTTGCACTCAGTTCCCGCACCATGCAGAGAGACTTAACAAACTGGCACCATACAGAGAGACTTAAAGATTCGTTGTGCTTAGCCAAGTCTACTTGTAGCTCATCACAGTTTGACAGTTTGAACAACTGCAGTTTGAAAAACATAGGTTCTGGCTGCATTTGTGCTTAATGAAGCCGTGTCTGTTCTGCTTCATTATTACTCTGACTCATCAAGGGCATCAACCCTTGAATTCCTCTGAACATCTGTTAGGAGAAAGCATTTTTATTAGTGAATCATGCAGTGATGCAAATTGCATCACTGCATGCAATGCAAATTGCACTTCTCTGCACATATTCAGTTCATGTTTTAAGCCCCTTTAAGTTGATATTTATCTTAAAGGGGCAGTGTTATGTATTTCCAGGCATAATGCGCCAGTTTATACCGCAGTCGTGTAACTATGTTCCCTCAGTTGTTTTAAAAAGCTTTATATATCAAATATGACTTCAAATAAATTTGACTTTATAATTTAACTTCCTAAAATTGGGCCTTTGTCTCTTTTTTAAACTCTTGTTCTTTCTGAAAGTCTGCCTTCAGAAAGTCATCACGACAGTCCATCCAAGAGGTTTTCACACCTGAACGAAAGCCAGGGGAGCCTAAAGTATTTCTCAGACATGAGTGAAAGTTTTTTGATGAGGGAGTAACATTATGACATGATATAAAGATCAAAAAGTTCATTTTATATAATGCTGCCCCTTTTTGACCATTTCTCAAACCAACTGACTTAATTCAAACAAACGGTGATAATTATAACCTAAATGTGAATCCACATAAAATACTCTTGTCGTTTATTTGTACTAAATTTGCCAATATTGCTTTAACATAATGATGTTTTTAGTGCTGGAGAAGAATGGACAGAGAATCCTGAGACATATGATTCCAGCTTCTACAAGAGGACTTTGGATAATGAAATATATATATTCACAGCTCCATCTTTTAACAGTAAGTGTGTATGTGTTAAGGTCTTAAATAAGGTCTTGTGTACTGTGGATGTGCTCCACTGCCTTTGGACGTGATCCCAACATTATTGGCAACCATTAGACTTTTTGGCCTGTTTGATATTGCTCACTTTATCCTTGTTCTTCTCCTCCTGGGCTTTTCGGCACACATCCCCACCATCACTCCCCTTTCCTCTGTATACATCCTGTCATCCCCCACTGATCTTTCTAACAGACATCAGCACTGGCAAATGTCAGTGCTACAGCTACAGCACTCTTGACTGAATTAACACATGTTCTGTTTTCATAAACTTTACTCATAAATTACGGTGTGGGGCGAGGGGGGAGATGGGTGAAATTATCTACAAAGAAAATCCATTATTTGTTTATTTAATCCTTATGCAGAGTGAAAAATAATCCCAAACACATCCTGTCAAACATTTGTTCAGGTAGTGACAAATAAAAGTGTTCATCTTTCCCTGTGCAACTGTTTGAAACTGCAGCAGAGGTCAGGGAGCCTGTGTCCGAATCGGGTATCCTGGTGAGCAAAGCAATAGACCTCGTCATCGATAAAATCATGCTCAAACCAGCAGGTCAGTTTTACCAAAAAAACAAAAACAGAGTGATTATTTATTTTTTTCCCCTGCTCATCACGACTGTTTCTGTGTTTTATGATTTGCTCCTTAGTGGTGGGAGTAAAACTCAATGTTTCATTCTGGATGAGCAGTTTTATCAATGCAACGCTGAAACTTAATGTAAGTACTATAAATAAAATTTACTGTAGGACTATGCTATGTTAAAGTCACTTGGGGGATTCCGTATAAAGTAAATGCTAATTGTTGCAAATTTGTCATCTTGTAGTGCAAAGATGAGATTTGTGGCTGTCTCAGGAATGACAAGGTACAACAATTTACACTAAATATTGTTTGTAAAACAGCATACATTAACTGGAGTGTCATGGTACCCTATTATTGTTTTATAATTTATGTACTTATCTTTTGCAGCATGTGGATTGTGTAATATTGGATGATGGAGGATTTCTGCTCATGTCTAATCAAGAAGAGTATATTTCCTTGGTGAATACCTACTAACACTTATGTTACATTAAATTATCTTAGCTCCTCATTTTTTGCTGGGCATGTGTAAGCCTTTAATTTGCTTTTAGTCATGCTTATTTTAATTTAACTTAGTTTTTTCTTAAATTGTTTTATATGATCTTATCGTTTAGCTTGTCATAGCTTATCTTGAGCTCTTAGCTTATTTTATTTTATCTCTCTCTCTCATTTTATTTTACCATATTTTAGCTTGGAATTTAATCTGTGTCTTATAAGAGTGTGTTATTCAAGAGTAAGAAAATATCTGATGGGACTTTAAGATACAATTTACTGTTGCTTTTATTTAGTTCTACTTCTCAACACACTTGGTTATGTTTGCTTTTGTCATAATCAGTTCCATATACTGGATACATTAATGTCTTATAGCATCAGTAAGTCATAAGAATGGCCTAACTTCTTTGCTCAGAGCTGTAGTCTAACAGGACAGCAGAGTGTCCTTGTCTGAAGTAAAGCACAAGTCACCGGACAAGGTTCAAAGAGAAGGCAGATGAGTTTTAGTCAGTAATGGAGGCTGCAGTGAAGTTGGTCTCCTGTGAATTTAAGAGGTCTGCTCCACAACGTAAACTCTGGTCCTTTTTGTCTGCACTGTGCCCCTGCCTGTCAGAGGTAGAATTTATGTTAGAGTGGACTTGAAAGCAGTTCATGTCATTCAAAACAGGGCATGTGCTATCTTTGATACCCATTTTTAAGGAATGGTTTTGTGTTGCTTCTTATGTTTTGATTTTGCTTATTGTTTTAAAATCACAGACACAATTTTGAATGAAAGAAGAAAAATATATAACTGTCTTAGACATAATAGGACCGAGCGCCAAACGTATTTATGAGCTGGGATTAGCAATACAGTGTTTTACTTTTCTGTTCCTAAACTCTTCTAGATAGGTCAGTTCTTTGGCGAGGTTGATCCGGTGCTGATGATAAACTTAGTCAACACATCCCTTTACTCCTTCAACAAGACATATGACTATCAGTCTGTGTGTGACCCAGAGAAGGACAACAAGGCAGCAGCAGGACCTCGCTCCATATATGTGGTCAGTTACGTGTTCTATGCATGAACATGCTTTCATTTATTGGTGACCAAGTACTTCTAAGTGTCCGTTCTAATCTTTTTTTTTTTTTTCCACAGCCTACTATTGCAGACTTCCTCAGTATAGGCTGGTGGGCTTCCAATGCTGCTTGGTGAGTGCTCAGATTCCGTACTTGTGTTGTTTGTTTATTTATGTTGGCATTTGAGAGTGTGAAAATACTTGTTGAGTAGACTTTAATGTGTTGGAAGATTATTCTGGCTTAGTCAGTGTGAGAATAGGAAAGTTACACAACATTACGCTTCATTGTTTTCTGCATGGTTGTCCAAATCCAGTATAACCACCTTATAACATGGATTGGATAATATTTCCCATGGCATTTACATCACCAGTGACTCTAACCTCACACAGATGTGTTGCTTCTTCCAAGCAGCTATTGGTTATAAACAAGTGAAAGATATTTGAAACACATGCTAACAAATAATAAGTTGTCTTGTTTCCTTTTCTTTGTTTCCATGTTTTAGGTCAATACTTCAACAGCTTGTCTTCAGTCTTTTGTTCCCTAACCTTTTAGAAGCAGGTAAGACCAGCTGTTTTTTCAATATTTTTTTTTTTTTTTTTCTGAATGGCATGAGAAGTAACGTGCAAAAGTGGATCTAATTAATACCACTGGTATCCATTAAATCCCTCTTCACAGTGAATTTAAGATCACGCTACAGCTTTTATGAGATCCACAATGGTTTGCTGGTGGATAAACCTCTGTTGTTTTTCAGTGTCATTAAAGTAGTTCAGGCAATCATTAAAGAAGTACTTTTTCAGCAACCACTGAAGAGTTTTTTTTCTTGTTGCTTTTGTTGGTAATGCTACCACAATGCCGCTCCACATACTAGGTTGCCGTCTTGACTTTAACATGATCTACATGAATTACTCACAGAGATGTGAGTTTTCTACACATCTACCAGCCTAGCCTCGAATTAGAGGACCAAACATTGCCAGTATTTTAAGCAGTTGTCGGCATCATGGAAAGATGTAGCTGGATGGATTTTCTGGAAAAATGCTGGGCACTGTGAAACACACAACATACAAAACAATCATTTCAACCCACTGCAGTTTACTTTGACACAACAGACAAATGCAGTCAGAAGGAATCAGAAAACAGAGGCTCCTCAATTGTCTTAGTTTTTTTGTTTTGTTTCAATGAGTTATTCTGCAACAATTATAAGATTATATTACGCACCCTATGAGCCATTGAAGATATACTATTTCCGCCTATCTTCTGATCCTTACCTACATTAGTGGGGCTTTACATTTAATAGACATATTTTTCTGCTAGAAAAACACAAGCAGGTGTTGCTGTCTCCCAGCAACCAGCACAACAGTCTTGTCTCTAATTAGAGGTGTGTGTACCCATCTCTTTTTGGGAGCCTTATGCCAGGGGGTGCCCAAGTCCAGTTCTCCAGAGCTACTAAACTGAAACTCCTCCAACACACCTGGATCAAATGAATGGCTCTTTAGAAGGCCTCTGCAGAGCTGAGTTATTCTAGTGAGGGAAGTCAGACTTTTGACTCAGGTGTGTTGGAGCAGGGATACATGTAAAAGTTGCAGGGTTCTAGATCACAAGGGCTGCGACTCTGCATGTGCAAGGGACCTCAGTAAAGTACTGTACTCCTTTTAGTGTGGAGATCATACTCTGTTGATTGCATCTGTATGGTAAGCTTTTTTTTTATTTTTATATATTACTAAAAATAATAACGCATTTTATTTGGAGGCACCTTTCTCAGTACTTAAAGACACTGTACAAAATACACAAAATCCATTAAGAGATTTTGTGTGTTCGAAAAGTTTTGAAGACACATTTGTGGCCATACAGTAAGCACATAGCAGCTCACTGTCAAGAGCATTTTATTTAGAGCAGGTGTGTCAAACTTATTTTTATTTCACACCACATCGAGGCCACTAATGTAATCAAAGGGCCAATGGTGAGATAAAGTGATGATAAAACTATCTATTAAATTACTAAATAAAAACTGATAGGAATACAAAATTGATGCTGCACAACTGTTTTCTCATTTCTACTTCTAGAAATGGGCAGTGCAGGTTGGATTTGGCATATGGGCCTTGAGTTTCAAACATGTGACTTAGAGCACTGCAAACTTTAACTTAAGATTTGCTGATTGCCAAACATTGCAGGGGCAATACACAATAATGAACCATCTCCACCTAACCAGCAACAAAATGTATTCACCTGTAACCGACTTTTCCATTCAAGGTTTCTTCAATTGAAATTTAAGTGATGCTAATAATAAGTGATTAAAAAGTGTTGCATTTTTAAGCATCTTTGCATCCGACTTATTAACCAGGGGCCTCATGCATCAAGCGTGCGCGCGCACATAAAATGCGCGGCGTCATGTTTTACGCATAAGTTGGCATGTATAACAATTAACTTTGCGTCAAAGTTTGCGTAAATATACACACGCTTTTTTGCTGGCGTGAAATTGTGCGGCAGCTACGCAAACTTTTTCAGAGGACAATATCAAACTTCAAAGCATCAAAACTCACCTAAATACACTGAAATCTGACTACATTCAGTTATTTAGACCAAGAAGCATCAAACCCGATGTTTTTTTCATGAGTTTACTATTTTATTGTTTAAACTTAAATGATGAAACTGAACCGCATTTTTCCTCAGACAATAACATAACACGCACACAAAATAAATAAAAAAGAGCAGGTGTGTCAAAAAAAAGCAGAAGGATGTGAAAACTTCACTCGAATGTAAATAGTACTTTTCCTCAGTTTTTGTCTTATAAAGATTAGTCTGTGCGCTTTAGCGCATGAAATGCATCTACGGGGTAACTTCAGAGGGAGTGTGTGTTCAGAGATCATATTGATCTGCTGCGAAATGTTGATGATGGTTTGTTAGCGTCTGGATTGCCCGGACTGAACATCCTGGATCTCTGAGCAAAACTTAAAGAGCCGTGCGGTACCGGTACCGTTGCTACTGCAGTCACCCTTCAGTCGAGCCGCCCGCTTTGTGAATGCGCCTTTCTGGACAGAAAGCATCTCTATTCTGTAAATGTACAACTTATGCACAGGATTCCACTATTTAGAATAAACGTCCACGTTCCCACTCAAATGACTCTCACTCTCGCTGTCTGCCCGGATGGACGCACTACTGTTCTAACAGGCATTTGCACAATCTCTTTATTTATTTATTTATTTTATGTGGATTTTTTTTTTTTTTTTTTTTTGTGAGGTTACCGAAAGCACCTTTTAAATAAAATAGTTATTATAATAAATATTTATACTGCTACAAACAAGGACATTGCCATGGTTATTGCTTCACGTGGTGGCAGACTTCCGGGTATTTATGCTAAATAAATAGCTGCGCTCAATTTCCTACGGAAACTGGGGTGTACAAAGGAAAGGTGCGCAGCCACGTGCATGCATGGCTTTATACATCCAAATTTTTTTGTGCGTCACACTTTCCTAAATTTTTCTGTACACCAAGTTTTAGTGTGAAAGCTGCGCACTCTTTTATGCATGAGGCCCCAGGTTACCTCTTGTCTCACTACTTGGTTAGTGGTCCAGCTCTGGAACCTCTTTTATTGTTGACATTTTCTTTTTTCCAGTGGAGTCAGCAGATGATGACATACCAGATGCCATGTTCAAAGAAAGCTGCATCACAGAGCAGACTCAGTACTTTTTTGACAATGATGAAAGATCATACTCAGGTGTCCTAGACTGTGGAAACTGCTCCAGGTACGTCTAATGTTTATTTATAGGAGTGCGGTGCATTGGTGTAAATCTGGATTTGCTCATGTATCAGTTATTCTTTCTGCGCATCCTTAAAATGAAATGCACTGTGTAGAACCTTCCACATTTTACGGCTCATCCAACATTGTTCAGTTTAGCAAACTCTGAAACTGTTAGTTTCTCGTCCTCCCTTCATCTTGCAGCGTGATTTTAAGCAGCTGCTTTGTGATGAGCTTTGATCAGACACAGACCACCTGACATTTCAGTGACTTAAATGGAAAGAGCAAAGACGTTTTAGTCTGTTCTCCTTTATTCTCACTTTGGCAAGGATTCAGACTCCCTAGTTTTTAGAACACTTTGCCATAAACTCTCTTCTGTTTCTTCCAGTGTTGGGTTGGGGAGTTCAACCCAACACGGTATGTTGGGTTGAGTCAATATGGCTACTATTGACTGTTATATGCCTCATGAGTCTAATGCTTTATTCTGCAAAGTTAACACCTGTAGTTTCAAAGACATTTTTATTTCTGATTGCCATAAAATACTACATTTCAAGGGAAAAGCATTGCATGAATGTTTACACCTCGTAGTGATGGGTTGGTTTGAAAGTGGGGAAAGTAGGAGGTTACAGCAGCAGTAGGGACATGCTTAGTCTCACAAAGGTAAAAAAAGAAAAACAGAAGAATACAAGGTTTCACGGTAAACATAAATTTACAATATAAGAATAATACTGTGCTGTTAAGAAAATGCCATGCTCAGATTAAAGGTATGTGCGGCTGACCAGGTTAATTTAGGGAGGAAAAACATACGAGATGTGCATGGATATACGAGTGGACATTTGTGCATATATAAATGGATATAAAAAATATATGTGTATGTATGCAATATAATGTTTACAGACACACTGTTTGGGGTAGCTTATATATATATATTATATATATATATATATATATATATATATATATATATATTTTTTTTTTTTTTTTATATATATATAAATGTGTGGTTTCTGTGCTTTTTAGGATGTATCGTGCTGAGAAGCTTCCCAACACAAACTTGGTGTTTCTGATCACTGATGCCAAGGCAACATGTTTATCATGTGACCCCCGGCCGCTTCGTCAAGCCGAGCAACCCTGTATCCTTTTCTTTTGGCTTGTAAAAACTCACCAGATCTTCGCTTATGTGCTTTCCAGTTCAACATCCATCACCCACAGGATAGTGAGGCTTTAAACTGACAATATAAGGAAGCACACCTAAGGAGTTTGTAGTAGTTCCCCAGTGGCTTTTCAGATGTGGACCGCTAACCAGATGTGCAGCATGAAATATAGCCTCACTCTTTTCTTGAACTAGAGCCCTTTGTGCGAATTGCTTTGAGCTACAGGCTACCTTCAGATTAATTTAGAGATAAAAGTTGGAGGTAATTTGTAAACAAGGTTTGTGTTTGTATGTATTTGTAAACAAGGTTTGTGTTTATATGTTCAGAGTATGTTTTTGACACGTGCTTTATTTGTCATCTTCTGTTTGCTTTATGTAAATCTGTTATTATAGATACACGTTGGGTTGGAACATGAACCAAACTATAGATAAGATAAGATGGATAGCACTTCAGTTCATCAATGTCGGGGGGGGGGGAGTGGTAAACATACAACGTTGTTTTTTTTCCTGAGTGTGTGATCAGCTGAAGGACCAAATCCTTGTGAGCTGGCTCAGAGCCCCAGACATCGCAAAGGGCCTGATATGTGCTTTGACAACAATGAAAATGTAAGGGGCAAACACTTACTATACATAGGTTTGTGTGGAGAAAAAAAAAATAATTCCAAAAACAGCCATATAAGTGACATTATCAAGTCCAGTCAGCCTTACTTACACGCTTTTTTATTTTCACCTCAATGCTCATTGTTTTCTTTTTTGTTGTTTTTTTGTTGTTATTGTTTTTTTGTCTGCCTTGAATCATCTCATCACCTTTCATTCTTGTTTTGTGATTTTGCATACCAAGGATGAGCCACTGTGTCCAGTCAGTCGGGGTTCCACTCTCATCTCTGCACCTCTTCTGTTGTTTCTGTTTCTGACTTCAGGGTCAGTTTCATCACAAAGCTTTATTGCAGACAGTTTAGCCAATCAAGTTAAAAAAAATCTCATAGTGATCCCTGTAGCTGATTTAATTTTGTCGGATTTACGCCTTAAATTTAAAAATGTTGCTTTTGTTCTGTAACCCTTTAATAGTTTGAAGTCCAAAATTCCAGTAGCTGTTATGCTTCAAAGTAATGACTTTGACTCTAGTATTTAGCTAGTAAGTTAGTTAGCAAGTACTGTTGCATATTCTGTTTGAAGCCACAGGGGTTTTGAGTTTTGGCAGCCATAAACTTAGTTTCTTACTCATTTTACTTCATTGTTGTTGGATTTTTTATTTTTTCTGTCAGATGTTTTTGAATGATGTTTCTATTGGTACTAAAGTTTAGTAACTGTTATTGCTCATAATTACATAATTATCTCTAAATAATTTCTTAAGTGTTTTATTGAGAAATACTTGACATTCATGTGAATCGTGAAGTGCAGTGTTTAAATGTCTTTTTCAAGGTTTCTGCTATTTGTCCTGGTTTCCTGATGATCAGGTTTTTAGATCAAATCCAGTTCTCGGCGCATGTTTTTTCTTTGAATGTTGCCCACTAGCTTATTTAGGATTTACTACACGTTTGCATTGAGATTGCGATCTGGAAAGTGTCCTGAACATGGACCTGAAATTTCAATATTCTTGAAGCTATTTTGCTTGTACTTTCCCTCCAGTGTGCTGTAAACAGTCCTGACAGTTTTTTCCCCCCTGCATGTCCTGTGTAGTCTAAAGCTTCATTAGATAACATAACTGTACCATACTCCTCTGCAATCCAATCTTCATACGTCCTGTTAATGTCAGTCTGTCCTTTATCTTTCTTTTGGGGTAGAAGTGGTTTCTTTGCCGATCTTGACTATAGAGCAGGGATTCGTAGTAAAACTACCCATAATGCCACTAACGGCAAGACAACAGCCCGATTTTTAGGTTTAAGGTATTTGATGTCAAAACATAAACAAATACCAAATGCAAATTATGTATATGTAGTTTATAAGGTCTATTGGGGGATTTTGCATTGCACCATTTAAAAAAGCAATTAAACAAAGGAACAAGGTGGATCAAATCACATTCAGTATAACTGTACCAAAACACAACTTTGAACAATTCATAGGACGTCTAAATATTTGGTAAAAAATGTTTCCCACACCTTTGTGAATCCTGCTTTTCATTGTGTTGCAACAATTATACTCCCAACCGGCCACTGATTCATGTGAGTGTGTGTTTATATTATGAAGAGGCCTTCTAGGGAAGCAAAGGGGAGGGGAGGAATGGCAGAGGAAGTAGATGAACAGAGTAAAAGTGGGTTTGCCCTTTTCCATTTTCAAACTGTCTTTTTTATTTTGGCTCAGCACCTCACAGGAAGACGGTTTGTGTCGAGGCCAGTCCATTTTGTCACTGGAGTAAACAGAGGAAGCCTCATATGGCTTTCCTGCTCTTTGAATAAAGAAGACTGCCGTCTCTTTTCCCTATGATTCTGCCCTGTTTGGATATACAGAATACACCCAAAAAGAAACAAGTGTTGAAACAATGTAGTGCTCAAATGCAATAAGGAGTATTAAAAGGAATTCAGCAGAAAAATGAATGTGACATTTTGAACATTTTCAGTATTTGAATTCTCTTAACAGAAATCAATTTTTGTAATTTGTAGATACAAAGTCTATGACCGAAGTAGTTCTGAAATTCATTAGAAAGTGTTAAGACTCAAATTTTGATTAAATAAACACTTTCTTGCAAAAAGTATTGATGTCCCTCAAGCTACATTATTTTACAATGTTATAACTACAAACATCAATATATTTTACTAGGATAGTATGTGAACAAGAAGTCTCACAAAATTGTGACATCAAAGGAAGACGACACAAGTGTTCACCAAAGAGAGTTTCAATAAGAGAAGCATCCATAATGACTGTAAAGGAACGATACAGAACAAAGAAAAAGGACCCTAATCATACAGCCAGATCACACTTTAAAAGTTTAGTTCAGAACATATTTTTGTGTTGGAATGGCCCACTCCTAATATCTTATTTGTATTAAACACAAATTAAAAAAAATCCACCATTCCATAAATGTAAAATATGCTATTTGTTGTATGCTGTGTCTTATTTCTCACACACTTATTTGTCTGACAGGAGGATGATTCTGATTGTGGAGGAGGGAACCACCTGAGTCCAAGTCTCTGGTCGATGCTTGGCCTCCAATTGCTGTTCTGGCTCACCAAATTTTTACTACAGTCATGACCCCTACACACACTCAAACGCTCACTCATGCACAGATGATCATCACATTGCACGGGAGGCCAGAAGACATTCCACTTGCGCCATACAGGATGTATGCAGAAACATGTGCAACATTTAAAAAAAAAAAAAACTTAAAAAAAAAAAACTGTCTCAGCATTTCCATTTTCCTATGCCAAAGGGTGCTCATCCATTTCCTCCTCATCATTTTTAAAAGTGGAAACGTACTGAGATCAGCTGCAATCATTTCTACCATCTACAACTTAACCTTCTCTATGGTGCAAATGTAAGAGCTAACCAAACCCTTTATTTTTCCCTCTTTTTTTTTTTTTTTTTTTTTTATTATTATTATTATTTATAAAGTAAAGATGGAAGATGTATTCCACTATGCCAACTGGAAGTCACACAAAGACTATATGTTCACTGACAGCATTGATTTGTGAAGTTGTCAGCATTGTTTGTTGCATATGGGCCAATATGCTGTAGAGATGTTTCTCAACCAGTGCAAATATCATAATTATCATATTTTTCATTTAAAATGATATATATATTTTTTTCTTCTTCTCCTCTTTATTGATTTTGTTTGTAAAATCAACTAGCACTCAGTGACTTGCTAGGTGTTTCATTGTCGTAGCATGTGCTCAGTAGAGAGCTTAAGATTACATCATCACTTTGACACCAAAGCTCCTAAGCAGTACCAAGGACCACAACCTTCCCAGAGAATGTGCACGCTATTGTTTCTTCTTTGTAAACAACATTCCTTGCTTACAGTATATCTGTATTTTAGCTACAGCATTAGGTGTGTCGGCCTGCACTCTGTGCAGAGTCTTTTAGGCAAATGACAACTTCAAACCTGGTTGTGCTTGGATTATCAGTTTGGTTGTCTTCGGCTTGATGCATTGAATTCCCAGTGCCTACATAGTAGCTCTAAACATTCTGATATATTGAATGAAGCAGTGCACCAGAGTTGTATTCTTACCATGTATGCCTCTAGGCTAACGCTTATTTCACTATAGCAGGGACGTCAACCCTGGCAGTGATAATTTACGAAACGGGCCAAATCTGACTGCTGTTGCTCTAATTTCTTGAGATCGACACCACAACCTCAATAAACCACTCGTTTCGATTTTGGGGTGGAAGGGAAAACGAAACCCAATGCAGACCTGTCCATGTGTCCCAGCATCACTCTCTCCCCTTTATAGCCCTGTTTCCGTTCCCTTTCTGGATCAAAAGACTCAGGAGCCAAGATGACTTGTGAATGAGCTCAGCATATCAAAGACTGTTTTATTTGTTTCATTCCTCTTGCCGTCACCTCCCTATGCTTGTTTCCTTTTTTTTTGTGTTGCTCTTAAAGTGCTGTGAAGAAAGGCGCTAAAGGTCTGGCGTCAAAATGCTGCATTGTGATGGGATGAGCTTGTCCGTGTTTGAACGCTGTATTTGCCTGTGATCAGCATCGGGGCCTGCTGGAGAGAAACGTTCTGAATACACTACTACTACCACCAGTGGTAATTTTGCATTGCCTTACTTTGTCAATAGTTACAAAGACCACATGTGGGTTTGGATCTGTTTATTTACGAGCTATTTTACCGATAGCTGCTAAATTCTCTCTACCTTGCCTTCATGGTGACATCCTGCTGTTGAGTGATCAGGTTATGCTGTCTTATCAAAGTTGCGTGTTGACTTGTGTTTTATCCCAGGGGTCCCGTGTCAATGTGCAGGCATGTGCGTGTCCCTCTGATTTCTGATTGTGCTTTAATACCATATATGAAAATACTCTTTTGTGGAACTTCACTAGCCTGAATAAGTTTTGTATACATTTGTACACTAAAACTATTTACTGTATAAAAGAAGAAAAAAAAAACATGTAAAAGAAAAATGTTTATAATATGGTGTTGATTATTGTGCAAATATATATTCACAATAAAAGTGTTGTATTGTTATGACTAAGATTCCACCTTTCCCCCCCCCCCTCCCACACACACACACACACACCCACACACACACACACACGTTGTTTTGTTCCAACTGGGAGCAGACCCAAACATCCGTGTTGCTGCAAACGGAAAGAACATCTGGACACGGGTTTCAATAACACTGCATCTGTAAAAGTACCATTATTTCCTGACTGTCTAATAATATACGTTTGTCCTTCAATAATATGCAGCCATGGAAAGTGAAACTACTAACCAAAGAATATTAGTGTTGCTGCACTGCAGAGTTAAAAACAAATGTCCACTAAAACTAAATACAAACTGGTTTTTTTTTTGTTTGTTTGTTTATGCATCAGCAGAGAACTCTTTCATTTTTCCAAAATGTCTGTGCCAAACTTATTCAGTTATAATAAACAACATTTTGTGCAGTATCAATTTAGTTTGACAGACTCACTTCTGGGACTAAAGTTCCTGAACAATTAAAATTACAAACTTGGCCTCATTCCAACCAGTGGGCGGTCCTTTATCCCACCATAAAAAAAAAAACACTAATAATTTACAATAATGATTTATCTGTGTTGTAATTGAAACATGCACAAAGTTGGTCTGCAATTGTAAGAATGGTTTAATTCTCTTACAAAATGATATTTCTACTGAATATACATTTTTGACCTGTCATGTTTTTAAGAAAATGAAAATAAAGGCATTGTAATCTCCCTTTTCAATACTTTACCTTTTGCAAGCCCAAATATTGTAAATAATTTGAAACCCTTCGTTTACTAAATACTTTGAAATCATTATGACGTAGCTAAGATACACGTGTTGGACGGAGGTTCTTATGTTTTGTCAATGGTGGAAATTTTGTTCCAAACAAAGAAAAGCCGTAAGCAAGAATTTTATAAAAGTGATCGGCACTCTGAGATCGAAAGAGAACATCTGTGTTGAAATACATGTAGTGATTGTTAAAATAAACTGCAAAATTATTGATTAAGCTGTGACAGAAATCATGTGTTTTCCTGCTGATCCAAGTAAATGCTCTTAGATCAGAAAGAGGCATGTCAGCACAAATTTTGGACTTTTTATAACGTGTACGCATTTCCTCTTCTTTTAACTACATCAACATCCCTCAGGCATTTTCTCTTTGGTAAATCTGCTTTGGGTAAATTTATCATCCAAAATTTCCTACATTTTACCTACAGCAATTTCTTCAATATATTTAGATTAGTGGATTGAGCATCTATTTTTATTTAATCAGATTCTCAACCTCTACTTGTACATAAGGTTTGTTTGTTTGTTCTAATGTTTCTTTTTGTAATACTAAAATCATGTGTCTTAAATATACATTCAACCTAAATAATCCAGATTAATTAGTTTAGCCAGTAGTCCATAATTTTGGACAGTAGAAATAAATTATTGTATTTGGCATTTCAGACTGTTGGGACTGAAAGTGTCAACATCAAGGGATGAATTATAACAAAATCATCCCTTAATTTTGTCATAAATTTAAGGGATGAATTCTTAAAATACCATGGGACATGTTTTATAATGTTAAACAGATAATGAATAGTACACAAAGGAGTCATTTTAATTGGGTTGATAAATTATTGCTCCCCTCACTCCCCTCATCCCTCAGTCCAGTTGTCAGGTTCTTATTGGAGGAACTTTTTTTTCCAGCGATCTAAAAACTTTGTAAGCCGTCTGACTCAGCAGTGGTTAAGTTGAAGCCTTGCAGTGGCTTTTTGGATTTCTGCCACCAGCTGCAGGAAGTGACACACAAGATCAATGTTGCATTGACAGCATGACCCGTAGCTGGCTCTGCAAGAATCAGCTTGCGATTAGTGAACCCCAGTGAGGTTCAGTAACATGACTGTTATTATAATCGGACACCCTTTTACGTCTACTTACCAGAATACGCTATTTTTGGAGCAGTGTTGCAACCCTGGGACACATTGCAGCGAACTTCTCAGCCTCTAGGCCATGATGTTTTGAGGACACTCACCCCAAGTCTGAATAAACTTCACTTCAAATGTGGTAAACGTAACACAGTAACACCAGCAGCAAAACCATTAATTGGGACCTTTTTTTTTTTTTTTTTTTTACTATAAAAAAGGGGTTCCTGTAAGGAGTGACAGAGAGGTCACAATTTTTCCGTCATCATAAAATGCAGACACTGGAGTGGGACTAAAATTAAAACTGACATCCTGTAAAGAGGGGGGGAAAAAAGTACAAAAACAGTCTTGAATAATATCAGTGTGTGCTGCCAGAGTTAGTGCATGCATGGTATGCTTTCCAGTAATAGGCACAAACCTTCTATAAATATTTTGCAAAACATTGAGGACAAGGTGCATTTAGTATGACTTAACAAGAAAAACAAGGAGTGTAATTTAAAGCACGTTCCTAGATGACAAAAAAGACCCTAAACCGGTATTAGTTATTGACACATCTTTTAGCACCTGTTCTTCCAAAGCATCACCCATACTGTCACCAGCTTCAATGTGCAAATACATGTGTAGTCACTGAGATAAAGACGGTGTTCTCTCGTACAGAGCAACAAACACACACTTGGCATGTAACATCAGGAAATGCCACAGTGCTTTCCAAACCCATTAACGGTACCACAGAACCTCTCTGTTCTCTCTACCTGTTTTTCTTCCCCTGCTTTCAGTTACATTATGTGTGTGTGAGTTTGTGCTCACTTGTATGCGAGCGACATGAATGAAAATGTGTCCATGCACAGTATTCAGAAAGTATTCACCCGCCTTTGAATTGTTCACTCTTTGCTTCATTGCAGCCATTTGCTAAAGTCAAACAAGTTCATATTATTTCTCATGAATGTACATTCAGCACCCCATCTTACAAAGATGGGATACTGTATCCATTGTAACTTTGTAAAGTTCCAAAGTTTGCAAGGCAGACTTTGTAACTTCACAAGGTGAAATTGCACATTACACATAATTTTAATACAGTGCTTTGTGCTCTGGCTAGATGAAAAGGTTAGCTCTTAAGGGGGCTATTAATTTTGACCCTGATAGTTTTTGGTCTTTTGGACAAAAAAAAAAAAAAAATCACATTTTTAATACAAAGGTTTTAACATGGTGAAAGCCCACCTTTTGCTCTGACAACATCTGTAGCTCTTCTGGATTGGCTGTCTGAAAGGTTAACATGCTGGATTTATTCCACGTATAAACAGCCTTTCGCAGCAGAACACCACTTCTGATTGGAGCACGTCGGTTCGATGGCTTTGAGTGGAGCCAATATTTCTGGCAAAATAGTGTGCATGATAATGTCCAAAAAACATAAAGATGATGAATACCTACACAAAGAATAAAGAAACCCTTATCAGAGTGAATTCCTCTTCAGACAAAATCAGGAGGGTGGTTTAACAAACCAATCATGGTAAGCATTCTACAAATGCTTGGAACAGTTTGTCTTCAAAAGCTATGCATGTGTAGCTATGTAAGCGATGTAACCTTAGAGTTTTTCCTTTTTTGAGTGAAGAATGCCGTCACAAGAGCTTAGCTCATTGTTTAGTAGGAATACTAAGGCACGCTGGAGTGAAAATGTTATCTTGGTGGTTATTGTAGATACTTGAGGCACCTTTCCTGTCCTGATCCTGTCTTCAGAGAGCTGAAGGTAGAACTTCACTGGCTGGATCTTACACAGCATGTGCAAACACTTGACTGTGTGTGTTATTGCCTGAGCTTCCCAGCATGAATGTCTGGCAAATCACTCAGGTGGGCTCCAAAAAGGCTGTTTTCAATCCCGCCTGCTGCATGCCATGTTCACCATCAACATGTTAATTACATGTATGAGTTCTGACACAGACACATGTGGGATGAAGTATACCTACAGCCCCACAGCAGCTTTTCCCCTGCATTGACTCTTTGATTTTTTTTATTTTTTTTTTACCAAGTACATTCGCTACCCCGGTGCATCAGTGTTTCTGAGTGAATCACGCAAGAGCAAATTGGATGTGAGAAAAACAGACAAGACAAGCTGACTGTTTGCAGATGTGTAAGAAATGAGGAATCATGAGTTTGGGTTCTATTTTAAGATCTACTCTCACGTTTTCGTTATGTGTATAATGTTTGGTTTCCTTTTATTTATGCGACGGCTGTGCAGCGGTTTTACCATTTGTGTTCTTTTAGGCATTTCTGAGAATGCTTCTCGGAGAATGTTGAGGCTCAGATTTTGGAATGGGAACATTTTTGATGTACTGCGTTTTTCAGTCGGCGTGCGTATTTATTTTCAATATATCTGTTAGTTGCAAGCTTAACTTCAGAGGCTCCAGTGGAAAATATGCACAGAGTCGCTCTGTTCAAAAAGTTAGTGTCACTGGTAAACAATCCCATCCAAACACAAACATTAAGATGATGGATATATTCAACTTTGTCACTGTGCACTTTTGCGAGACCCAGGTCTACTGTCAAATAGCCGGCACAATAGAGTGCGTGTGGGACACCGATGTGTTTTTGGGACACGCTTTATGTATACCATGCTAGAGGATGTGTCATTTAAACAGTCATGCTTTGTGTTAATATACAAACTCACCATGGCATTTTGTTCATGAATTGTTCAAGTGTTCAGAGACAAATGTTCACATCAACACCCATAAACAAAGGAGGAAGGGAAGACAAAAGGCAACTTTTTTTTTTACTTTACTGTTCTCACAACTAAGGGTGTTTTGCTGTATTAAAATATTTAGTGTAATAAAATTTAATATGTTTCACTACAGGAAGCAAATTAATCAAGTTTTTGTATTTGAAAAGTTACTGATAAGTGTGTTTCAGGATATTCATTGTTCATTTTTAATGTACATAAACTTCTTTGGATGAAAGCAAAACTGCCTTTACCACTAACAGAGAAAATACTGAATTGAAACAGTCCTGCTGCAGACAAAACAACTTGATCATAGACTGAAAAGTCGGAAAAACTAGTCATCGAATTAAGATTTTGTTCGCTGCTTTCTGTAGTTAAAAAAGTTTAGTCATTTTGTAAAAATGGCACAAGATGTTTTGTAGTAAAATAAATAGCACGCTGGCTAGAGTTTGTAGGATAGAACGAGGTTGTCATGCTTTTTATTCTGGCTTTATTACTCCTGTTTATCATTAAGATGTCCAATAAATAGGGATTCACAATCAGTTTTATTTGCAAAGCTTGTGCACACAAACAAGGGATTTGATGTCAGTTCTGCTTGACTCTCACTGGAGGATTTTAAAAACCTCTAAAAAAAGAAAAAATAGTTTTTTTTCCTTTGCTTAACAAAAGAGGAAGATGAGGTTGAATTAGTATAAATGTGCATCGTAGGTATGTAACCAAACCATAGCCATGAAGGTGTTAATGTCAGGTCAGTTTGAGATATCTGAGTTTCAAAATTGATGCCATTACTAGTAATATTTTAATATTTTAAACTTATTCAGTTTAATATTTTTGATTGATTAATGTAAGTTAATCATAATAAATGTTATTATGTTTGTGAACTATGCGAAGAAATTACAGCTCTTCTCTTATGTTTTTTGGATGATAGTTTATACTTTGTACCTGTACCCAATTGGACTGTACTGAGATGTACAAGTGTAGAATGGACAACTGTCAGGTTAAATATCATATCAACTGAATTTTACAGATTCTTTGAGCGTGACAGTAAGACATAATGTGCAACCCACCAAGCTTCTACTTGTACGACTTAGAATTTTTTTTTTTTTTTTTTTCTCATTTTAGTCAACTGTTATGCATGGAAAAATGTACAACATTTTTTCTCTTAGTGCTCTGAACTCCAAAATTCTGTACTCGTAATAACTCAAAAGCAGATCACAGAGATGAAGCTGGGAGGCAGTGTGTGGGGGGGAGGGAGAACGGGGCGCTGGGAGGGTGGGGGGGATATTATGACAAATTTCTCTTGACGAATATGTTTAAAACTGTGCGGGTTTTTTGTTTGTTTTTTTTTTTTTGAAGAAGAAAACTACGTCTCTGCAGAGTTTATTTGTATTGCCTGGAAATGTCAGCAAACCTCCATTAGGAGCAGTGGCCACAATCACGTGTGCTGACAACAGGAAATGTGTGTTTATTTAAAGGAGGATCACTTGACACAGTATCTGTGTTTACAGCATCTTCCCCAAACAGTTCACAACTGCCTCGCTCTGGCGCATCTTCTCCCCTAATTGCACTTACCTACCTGAGCCACCATACCCGCATGTCTGAGTCCTCTATCTCAAACTGCAACAGTTTCTAGCATATTCTCGTCACCTATTTCTAAAACAGATGGTGTCTTGTGGAGAAATCTGTTCTGTTTTCTGACGTCTAGAAGTTGGTTTAATGTGAGGTCACACACAGGTTTAGCTATTTTCAACAGAGGACATAGAACATAGAAGTGTATCTGCATACACCCACTTGTGTGGAAAAGTAAAACTGTCGAACACCAATGCACACAAAGATTCCAAACAAATCTGCAGGAAGTCCATTAATACTCAACACACTCCACAAGTATGCATGCAAATAGAGCCACCACTGCTGCCCTACTATGTTTCTTCACTTCCCTTTCAGACAAAAAACCCATTGTTCCAGACTGTTCTTCATCTGCACTGCCTGTGAAGCCGCTTCTTCACCCTTAATATCATCTCAATCTCCCATTGAACTCTCTCTCCCCCATTACCAGATATGAGGTTTTCTGGCAATAACCAGCCACAGATGTGAGGAGTCTCCAACGGTGACAGGCCGGCACTCGCGTGGAGCGAGGCAGAGGGCTTCTGGGTTTCTCTAATTTCCATCTCCGAGCAGAAGTCTCGCAGACGCAGTGAAAACACCCACTGGATTCTTGCGAGGAGAGTCAGTAATGGGATTGTGGCAGTGAGGAGTTTTTTTGTCGCAATCTCACGCTGGTGAAGGTTATTCACTCATATGCTGCTTGTTATACGTTTGTGAGTGTGTTTATGTGTACTGAAAACGATGAAGAGATGCGTTTCATACACATTTTGTACTTTTTATTCCTTTGGAATAAAAGTAAAAACATGCTAAAAACAGAAAACATGTTTGGCTCCAGTGAAAGTGTCTGACTCATCGATGATTCTTTATTATTGCAAGGAACTCTGCAGTTCCCGCAGGACTTCACAGGACCATTACTCACCAAACCAGACAGAATATAGAGATGGAGTCTGTTTCCTCCTACATATTCATCCGGCTACTTCTATGATTTGTTTCGCACACATGACGTGATTGTTACAAAATAGCCAGATATTTCCACGTTCCTGTAAATCTTTGGACTAACTTGATACCTAATCAATACGCTGCTCTGTGCTAAGGACTGCAGTAAAGCTGGATGAGTGCTACATCAGAGCTGCCTGAAAGCACTGCCATGAAGTTTCATGCTATCTCATGCTGTCATCACTGGAAACAGAGATGGCACTCATCCATCCACGCCCCCCCTTCCTTACCACTGAGTTCATCTTATCTAAGAGGGAACCAGCAGAGCAGTATAAACAACTACCCGGCCTATTGAGTTTCCCGTTGCTGACAAGTGGCTTCCAGACAAGTGAACATGGTAGAGGAAAGATTGACAAAACAGGATGGGTGAGAAAAAAGACTGAGTGAATGGTAACACATTTTAGAAATGCTGTTAAAATGTTAAAATATAGCCAATTTTGGTTGTTTTAATAACACAGGCCCTCAGTCAAATATGGACACACCCTCACAGGAGTTGGTTTAACATAACAGGGTTGGGTGATTGGTTTGATTCACCAATATTTACTATTCAAAAATAATGGTTAGCGTGGCTGATGGTTGACATTAAAGCTTTCACAAAGTGAGTTGAAAACAATTACTGAAACAATGGCTTATGAGGCTTATGACTCCAAGTGATCATTTTTAAGTACCTGCTTATTTGATGGGACTCAATCTTCACAGTGACAGGCAGGACACACATTGGACAAATTTCCAGTCCGTCACAAAAACACAAAACACGAAAAAGAATGTACACACTCATACCAGATGCACAATTTAAAAAGAAATGAGAATGAAAATCTTATTGCTGGGAGGTCACAGTGTTAACTGTATGAATGATGGAAATAAAAAAAAAAATCCTATATCTAAGAGGATTTATTGGAAAACAAATAGATATGGGTAACTAGATCTGTACCACTATAAAATATTTACATTCTAGATGGACTATTTCCATTTGTTTGGTTTTAGCATAAAATGTTAAGCACAACCAGAATTAGCTTTTGCTAACTACTGAGCACGTAAAAGGCTACTATCAGCTTACATAAACAAATGTTTTTATAGTGTGAACTTTAGTAACTAACATCGTTAAATGGCTTAAGTTTTAAAACCTCAATCTATTTAACAGGTTTGTTTCAAAACATGCTGATTTGAATCCTGTACTTGTCTTCTACTCTGTGGTGAAGGAGCTAAGTCAAAGACAGCGCCACATGCTGGAGTATAAAGTCTTTGTCTTAGTCTTTACCAGGAGTATATTTCAAAAGATTTAATCAATCTATAGTCTTTTGGCAGGAGAGAATTCATCAAATGCAACAAAACAAGTTTAAAGAGGATTTTATGTGAAATCTGCTTTATAAAGCATTATGTGATGCCATAATGTTATTCCCTCATCAAAAAGATACCTGGTGTGTTGCTTTAATTCTTTCATTCACGTTGGAGAAATCCTTGCTATCTATTTTCACAAAGCTCCTCCTTGGAGCTACAGTCCCCATCTGAGCTTCATTCTTACTGAGCACTCCTCCCCAGTGCTTTCCACTTTCAGCTGCATCAGATTAGTGGCAGTAGCAATTAGCAAACACCTGCAAGTGTCTGCTGAGTTTATCATATCTCAGTCCAACATTCCTAAGAATGCTTGTAAATGGCTTAATGGAGTAGCATTGTTGTGATGATGTACTGATGCAGGAGTGTCTGAAAGAGTAGGAGCTTCTTAAAGATACAGAGGCCCAATTTCAAGATGCCATATTGTCAAATCAAATTCCATTTTGGTATGGTTAATATATAAATCTATTAAAAAAAATTCAAACAACTGAAAGTAAAGTAGTTGCTTGATTGTACAATATATATAAAATGGCACTGTGTGTCTGAAAAATACATAATACCCTTTAAAAAGAAGTTAAATTCTTTTAAACTAAACTTTAACAAACAAATTCACGCTTAAAATGTCTTATTTTATAAGCAATATTTCTTGTGTGAGGGTTGGAAAGGTCAAAGAAATCTAATAGCTATTAGAATTTGCACATGAATTAAATCACACATTTATGTTGATACTTTTAATTCCTTTACAAACAACTTTGTGGAAATGGGATTACTTAAACCTTCCTCTTGGAAGGTTTAAGTAATAGCCTATTACTGTACTCATACCACTAATAGGACTCATTCCGGTCCTACTACTAATAGGACCAGAATGAGTATTAGGGCCACTAGGACTAATTTTAATTTTTATGTCTGGAGACCTGTCCCAATAAAACTCCCGGGTAATTTACTTTTCAGTTTTAGGTAGTGGAAAAAAAAAAAAAAAAATATATATATATACATATATATATATATATATATATATATATATATATATATATATATATATATATATATATATATATATATATATTAAAAGACAAAACTAAAGACAAATGGCGAATTTCCCTCAGCGCTGACGGGATGGAAATAATAGGGTTAAAGTGAAGTCAAAAAATAACACATGTGAAATATTTAACCTGCTTAATTTGTTTATTTGAACAGAAGGATGCAACCCCATTCACATCATAAACAAAACACATCCAGCACCACACAGGTCTGAACATTCGCATCCCCCTTTAAATATTGGTAAAGTACGTACTTGCTGGTTGCGGAGGAATAAAGTCGAGAAAAAAAAAAAAAACGAGATGAAAAATAAATAAAACGTAGAGCAAGAAGAAGATAGATGCGTAACTCTTTCGCGCGCGCGCAAACAGGCAGAGGGGGAGAGTGGGGGGAGGGGGGGAGAGAGGGAGGGAGGTGAATAAGTACTTAGAGGGGAGACGCATCATTTGTGCAGTGGTGGAAGCAAAGTCTCTTGGTATCTGTCAGAGCGCACAGCAGGCAGCGTTTCCATTTGTTTTCTCTGCACGTTGTTGTGTAATGAAGGCGATGTGGATTTACAGGCTCGTTGTTGGACTCGCAGTCGTTTCTTGCTGCGGTAAGTTCTTCTTTTTGTCTTTCCCCCGGTAAACTGTTTAGTAACAGTTTGGAAAACGTGTCTGACTGGCTGCAGTCGCGTTTTCACTGCACTGGCTGGCGCTCCACGAATAGCCGATAGCAGTTTTATTCAA
Organism: Poecilia latipinna; assembly: GCF_001443285.1. Taxonomy (NCBI): domain Eukaryota; kingdom Metazoa; phylum Chordata; class Actinopteri; order Cyprinodontiformes; family Poeciliidae; genus Poecilia; species Poecilia latipinna. The sequence goes on along the minus strand of NW_015114341.1, from coordinate 32,762 downwards.
ATAGCCTACCTTCTTGTTAATTTAATCTGATACAAAATAGTAATAATGAAAAAATAAAGACAGAAATATGTACATTATTTTTGTTGTAAAAGCTGTATCTGAAGGTGTATTTTCTATCCATAGCATTTACTTCACCTTGCAAGAACTTTTAAGCGTGCATAAACCCAAGTTATATATGAAACACCATGCAGCTGTTTTCATCTCATACTGCTGTGTCATCTGCAAAAGGACCTCCTAACCTGTTACAAAAACCTCTAACAAAGTGATCAAATAACGTACTGTCACACAGTGTAACCAGCTAAAACCATTTAACCTTTCTGTAGTCCATTTAGTTTTTTAGTTTTTTTTTGTTTTTTTTCTCCAGCAGAATGATTCTCAAAGTTTCATTCAGCAGAGTAAAAACATAACTTTAATTGACTCACGTCAAACCTCTGATCCTTCATGTCATCCAAACTTAATGCATAGACAGAATCTGAAAGCAGGACTCATCATCCTTGTCATTTCAAGATTGGTCATTTTTTTCCTCTGCATTGTTAAAAGAAGAAGAAGAAGAAAAAATCAAGTCAATTGAAGTGCTTGCAGACATACAAACAACACGTGTAGGAAGAAGGGGAAGAGTGATGTGGTTTTGGGATTTGAAACCAGAGTTTTCTTTTCAAGTGGCTCTCTGATTTTTACAGAGATGTAAAAGACCCAAGGCAAATTGGCGCACTTAAAGCAGCCTGACTCATGACTAGTTGATCTAGTGGGAGTGTTTGTATTAACATGTCATCCACACCACCTTTCTGAATGATGTTGAATAATAATAGGAGATTCATCTTATTTAAAGTGAACGAACAGTGTAACACAATTCTCCTCAGTGGATAGCTAATTGCAGAACAGGTTAGTAAACCAAAAGCAAGTCCTGCATGTTCTTCCTCCTCATTAAAGTTAGTTATACCTTAGTGTCTGTTTTGCCTTAAAAAAAGTTTTTTCACACTCTGTATTGCTGCAACTGCATGACCATGTTTTGTGATTGTGCGACAGAGGGCAGGCGAAATGCTCTCCAAGACTATCAGAAATCCGAAGGTACCCGACTGGCTGTTGTGTCTCCAGATTCCTCACATTTGACCAAAAGCAGGAAACTGAGCTTAACCAAATGTGCAAAAACATGCAGTCGCGGAAAAAGACTCCCATTCAACTGCAGGTTTGTCAACAATGATTCCCCTATCCTTTTTCTTTTTAAATATGCAAATTGAACTCATGGAAACGGATGTCAGTTAAAAAAAAAAAAAAAAAAAAAAAAAACAACCGAGGGACTGATGATGCGACCTCCTAACCATATAAAATGATTATGAGTGGCATCATTTTAACTACTAAAACACCTGTCAATGCATTTTGCTTCAAGAAATTACAGATTGTATTCAGTCGTCATTTGACCTCAGCTTTCTCTATCTGTTTTCCTTCACCAGAGCTTTCCTCTATGATCATCGGAACAGGAAATGCCAGTGGCTTTCATTTGACAGAAATTCGCCAGGAGCTCAAAGCCATCAGAACGTCTACTATGACCTCTATCAAAAGAAAGGTGCCCTTTTCTGTTTTCTTTTCCTTTTTGCCAACTGATATTAGGACCAGACGGTGTCTCACTCGATCAGCCTGTCGATCAGGACAGGAAAGTTATCCCCATTAAGGGTGGTTTGTGTTGCATTAATGTATCAATTATATTTGGAATTTGATTTGTCTATTGATTTTAGTGGTCAAAGTGGTTTATTTTTAGTAATCATAGCAGCCCACAGGGGGGAAAACAAGGGAGTGTCAAGGGTAATTGTCTTTTCTTTACAGCCCCGCTATATGTCATGCTTTATTCTCTGCTGTTACAAAGTGGTGTTCGTATAAACACTGGAAATCCCTGTCTTCGGTTTAGTCAAGATGACCAAAAAAAAAAAAAAAGCGAACATCCAAGCTCTGCAGCCAGTGTGAACCCGCATGGCCCTGATTGGGAAAACAGATTCCTCTTCTGGCAATGTCACATTCTTGTTAAGCCCAGCATTGCAACTCCCTCTCTCTGTTTTCTTCATTAGTTGCTCAGGCTTTGTCTATAAAAATTGTGATCAGGTTGTTAACTCATCACATTTCCCTCTTCTCTCGTTTTTGCCTCACTGCAGACTACATAAGGGAATGCATTGTGGGGACAGGTCAGAGCTACAGGGGTCGGAGGTCAGTGACAGTCAGTGGGATCCTGTGCCAAGCCTGGGCCTCCCCAATACCTCATGAGCACAAGTAAGAAATGCACTGTTCTTTTCACCCCAGTGTCAAACAGCACCGTGTTATAAGCTGCTGTTAATGTTAGTGTTGGCCAGTAAGAGCAGCAATTAGCTGGTAGCTAGAGGCTAGTCTGTGTCCATGTGTGGGTTTGATATATTAGTGGCTGATTATGCTCCAGGGAGCAGTCATTCATCAGAGGTGACCTCATTGTAACACTTCACTGAGTCACACATCATTTCCTGCAATGGCCAGTCTGTTTATCGAGATGTGTGTTTATTTTGCATGTGTGTCTCAGTACAGAAATTAGGATCTTATCTAATTTGCGACTAGCTTCTAAGATAAGAGGCTGCATGCGAGTTTTTGGGGGGGAATGCATCAAAAAACAGAAGTGAACTAAATGGACAGCAAGAGTAGATCACAATGTCTTAAGAGCAACAAGATTAAAGTGTAAATCCTTTTCCTGCTCAGTCTGGATGAGCATGGAAAAAGAACATAGTGTGTGGTAAAATATTTCTATATCCAGCCTGTTTTTTGTGTCCTTCCTTCCTTCCTTCCTTCCTTCCTTCCTTCCTTCCTTCCATCCATCCATCCATCCATCCATCCATCCATCCATCCATCCATCCATCCATCCATCCATCCATCCATACTGATGGTCTGTAAAAAAGAAATGCCTCAAATTCAACTATTGTTTTTAAGATAAGAAAAAAAACCCCTCAAATAGACTGAGGATGCTGAAAATTTAAGTTAGCAATGTTATGAACTTTTGACACTAATTTAGACATGCATCAGGTAGAAAAGAACTAAATGCTTTTGAAAACAAACACAAAATAACACAATAAGCTTCTTAGCTACGTCCTCTGTGTATATAGTCCACATTCACGTAACTTAAGGCTCTTGAAAGATTTCACTTTAAAGTAGCTCATTTAATCTTTTCCCACAGATAAATTTGCTAGACTAACACAGTGAAAACAGTCATTACCAATAATAAAGTAAGGCAATGTTTACGGCGTTTCTGATGTTACCCAGCAGATCATCATTGTGAGCTCAATACAGGGCTTAACTGCTCAAGTTATCCTCCCTTTTCTCCCTTTTTTATTTTGTTTTTACCTAATTTGAATTTTCCGGTTCAATTAATGTATTGCATTTATTTTATGAATAAGGTGTAAAAAGAAAATACAATTTAGAGAAAAATATAAGTATTTTCAAATGACCAAAGATATGTGAAGTCTCATATCCTTATATATTAGTGTTAAGAATACTGAAAGGGCTTTGTTGTGAGCTGACAGCTGGCAGTGAATGTTTGTACTTTCAATGAACCTCCTATGTCAAACTACATTTAATGCCTCTACAAATTAGGTAATTACAGCAAGGAACTTTGTATGTTTTTATCAGTCAGCTTGTAGACATAGGGATCTCTGACACACACACGCACCCTCACACGCACACGCACACACACAGACACACACACACAGAGTGAAAAACCAATAGGACTTTTATCAGCTCCAGGTTTTAACTTCCTGCCTCCTCTGTCCTTATCGGGCACCAAAAGATGAACGTTTTATACTTTATCATTTCATCATCGTGGAAAAATACAGCTCGACGTAAAAACTACACTTGCCATGTCCATCATCCCCACTGGTGACCACAGCCATGTGCTCGCCTGATGTAAAAGATATGAGTCACTTGTCAGCATGTTTATTCTACATTAAGAACAGGCCTTGACGGGAAAATATCACCGCTGTTACGCATGAACATGTTTTCTCTAATTACCAATAGCAGGGAATGGATAAGTCAGTCCTCCAGCCTTGCAACCGGTGACTTTAAAAGATGTTTATTTTGCCGTCTCGACGCAGGCGATTTACCGCCAAGCAGCAGCTGCCTTGTAAAGGAGAAATTGCTCGTCATTCTGTGATTAGTAAAAGTTGACATTAAGCTTCTGGCTTTTGTTTCTTCACTTTGCTCTGGTTGTGAGCTGTTGTTTTGCATGCTTCTCTTGTTCCAACAGATTCATGTCTAAGCGGTACAGGAAAACGGACCTAATAGAGAATTATTGCCGCAACCCAGACAACTCCACCGTTGGTCCATGGTGCTTCACCACCGACCCCAGGCCACACCTCCGACACCAGGAGTGTGGCATACCGCAGTGTTCACAAGGTAAATGCACATACGTCTCTGCACGAGGACATTCATGTTGAAGTAATAAGCATACCGCATTGGAAATTACTGCACAATTACGATTGTTATTGGAGCTTGACCATCTGAAATGAAGTGTACCACATTGGGCAATCAGATATTTGGAGAAGGATGTACTTACTCTGACTGTGGTCTACTTTACCTCTGTTCTTAAATACATGTCAGTCTACAGGGTTTATTTACCGAGGCAGGCTGCAGCTGTTTCCAGGTGTGGGGTTCACATGTTAATGTCCTCTCTTGTTTCTTCAGGCTCCGATTTTATGAGCGGTTTGAGCCCCAAAGGAACAAGTCATGAAATATTAGAGGAAATTAATGCCTCTGTTGTTTCATCTAGATAAATATCCAGCAATTAAGCCTGTCCTTGTGGCAAACATGTGGTTGTGATGAAAGCAAAACACTCTCAACCTCAATGTTATATCACGAAATGTTACTGCCGGGTCTTCCTGAAGGAGTGGACGATAATGACAGCTGTTATCTAATCCTAAGGGATGCACGCTGTCAGAGGGCTTGTTCCCTGTGCATCACACTGGATCACTTTAATTAGGGGCCCAGTAGTAGAATGATTAAAAAGAGATCAGACAACCTCATGTTCTTCAACAGACAGATGTTAAGAACATCAGTCTGGGGGGTGCTGTGGTGGCGCAGGGACAAAGCACAACCCACGCATAGAGGCCTTGGTCCTCATGCCTGTGGTCGCAGGTTTGATTCCCGACCTGGTGACATTTGCCACATGTCTCCCTCTTTCCTGTCAAACTACCTTCAAATAAAGGCCAGTAGAGCCAACAAAACCTTAAAAAAAGAACATCGGTCTGAAGAACAAAACATGTAATTAAATTCAATTTTGATAGATTTTGGTCTGTGTTGCTGTAAAGAGCGGAAGGGTTCCTCCAAAATGTAACCGCTGCTAATGGAGAGCACACATGCAGATACAAACATGTCATGCACAAGCAAAAAAATACCAGCAGCCAGAAGTAATAAATGTGCTGTGTCATGTCAGGAGTGGGCTCATAAACATCTGTTTTTAATAGGCATCCTTTTGGTTGTTTACACTGTGCAGTGTATCCCACTCACCATTTAACAAATGGTGGCCTCTCTTCATTAAACTTTGATGTTTTCATTAATCTGACACAGTTTGTGCCAAGGTGCATTTAATGTCTATTAACATAACTATAACAGCATAATTGAGACCTGTTAAACAGATGGTTCTGGATTTTTGTAGAGTTTTTTTTGCGCGTGCGTGCGTGTGTGTGTGTGTGTGTGGAATGCGTTTGACTTGTAAACATCTTGCATGACACCAAACAATGCTTACAGTGTGCCTGTTTGGCCTTCATTAAGGATTTCTGAGGAGGAAAACAAGCTTTAAGAGGTATCAGCTCTAAAAGTGTCGTCGCAGTTTACATTGTTGCTGTTTTCTCAGCTGAACATCTGTGTCGAGTGAATATGTTCCACAAAAGGTGTCTTGTCACTAATCATCTACATAAATATATCTGCCAAGTATTGCAGCATCGCTCCAAACAGAGGTTCTTCCTTTTCATTATGACTCATGCAGATTTCCTCTCATTGTCTAGATTTGTCCTTACTTTCGCTGACCCTCATTTCCACTGTTTCATGCTTGTTCTTTTGGTCTCGGATGAGCAAAGATATGAGTCATAGGTGAGCGAACCAACGAGGGCAATATTTAGTTGAGTAAATACTGGAAAAATTAAAAACAGTTTTGGGTTTTTCCCACCGAATTGGTTCCAGGGCTCAACCCGTGGGGCTGTTTGAGCCAGTTCTTCACGGCTTCTGTGTAAGAACCAGTCTGGTTTGCTAAAACCATAGAGCAAACTCGACGCCATGTGATCACATCACCGTTTCATCCAGTGGATAGTTTAACCACACAAATAACATTGCTTAATGGCATCCCATCGTTTTGTTAAAAACTGTTTAAAGAACATGCCGTGCTTGTGAACTTAACGTCACATACCAACCGCATGACTTACATGGGGGACATTTTGCACGCACTTTGACAACTTGCTATTTCAAGCATTATTTTAACATTCTGCTTGTAAACGGTTGCAAGGACATGGTTATGTGACTACAGTTAATAATATTCTACCAGTAGAAACACAGTAAAACCTCTCTGTTGTTTTAACCTGTCGTATTTCCTAAGAATGAACTGGCTAAACAGGGATGAAAACCAAATTCAATGGCAATAGAGTGTAATTAAGTTTTTTTTTAAGATAATTACGCACAACTGAATTAACATGTTCCCTTGTACATACATTCAAACATTTCAAACATTCATACTTTTCTTTCTGTAACTCATAAAAATACCAAGATACAATGACAGACATTCTTATGGTAATTAGTTGCAAAATGGTTTGATTACAGGTGAGAAATTCATGTAAGAAGATAAAAAAAATGGTGCAAAACTGGGGTATGAAAGTGGTCACTTTTCTGCTAAAGAGGCAAAATGACCTGAGGCCATTTATTGTTGTCAGTTTCAGATCATATTCAGGATTTATTTTCTTTCTAAAGCAGGTGTTAGCTTGACTTCCCCAGTTTCTTAGTCGTCACTAAAGTTAAAATATTTCAGCTGCTGTTTAGTGTTGGAAAGATCCTGACTAGAAATATCCCATAATCAGCCTCATTCAAACTGACTATCCAAAATCTCCTTTGGAAGCAATGATTCTTTAAAACAAACAAACAAGCAAAAAAGCCTTGTTACCTCGAAGTTAGACCTTATGCTATATTTGTCTTCCTTTACTGTACAGTTGAGTGCATTACCTGTAATGGGGAAGATTACAGAGGACCAATGGACTACACAGAAAGTGGGAAAGAATGTCAACGATGGGACCTGAATGAACCTCACAAGCATTCATACCACCCCTCAAGGTAAAACTTTCACACTTAAAATCGCATGAAGTACACCTCACAAACCATATGCTCTGTCATTAGTGCACTGATGTGCATGCGATATTTTTTCATCACACAGTATTTTGCTGCAGCTGATTCATGAGACTCACTCTGGAGATCAGTGATTTTGAGTCGGCCAATGAAAACATTTCCCCTAAGAGAAGTGATGGGAATCTAGTATAGATCTGTGTTTTTTAACTGTCGTATGCTGGGAAATCCCCATTAGGAAAGCTATATATTTCAATTTGTGCAAGTATTCCTTACATCTTTTCAGCTTGTGTCGACATATGTCCCTGTCAGCTTTTGCGAGTTTGTGTCATGGCTCTTCCAGCTAGTTGGGTGGCAGGTGGTCTGGATTAGCTGAGACTCGTTAACACGTCCTTAATCATCAGACTATTTGTACAAACTGGGCCCCAGGCTGCTCATGTCGTTAATGAAACGAGAGGAACCGCAGCCTGGTGCTGCATGCCTGAAGGCGACGGGCCTGAAGGGATGTGGAACTTTGGGATGACTGACTGCTAAACATCTGTAGTGTTGCAACTTATTATCCTCCTCATTTCCCTGAGCTCTAAACACATAAACAGATGGTGTCTGCTCGCAACTAGTCGCCTATTTGTCAGCTTCATGTAGTACTATATACTCGTTCAAATTGTTCCACTGTGCACGCAGGAGAAATGTGGAACTTTTATTGCAAGCTTTGGGCTTTGTGTACACTCTAAGGTGTCTCGTTTTTGTGCTAGATACCCTGACAAAGGCCTACATGACAACTACTGTAGGAACCCTGACGGACGTCACCGACCATGGTGCTTTACCACAGACCCAAACACACACTGGGAGTACTGCAACATCAAAGTTTGTGGTAAGCATGAGTGCGTGTTTGTTTGTGTGTGGTTAAATAGACCCCAGTTATGCATGTCAAGTGAAAATCTGTCTGTGATGTAAACTAGGTGTGTTTGTGTTGAATACTGTTGCTGTCAGTCATGCCTGACTGAATTTTCCACAATGTTCAACTTCCTGTAGCATTTGTTTTACCCCATATTGACATGAATCTTCCTTGATGTTAGGGAACACATGTACACACACAACTATCAGCTGGCCCCCTTTCTTTAGTATCCAAAATGTTTATTTTTCACAGCGCCATCGGCCCGCTGTTTATTTTTCTATGCCAGCTCTTGGTAGTCAGGCTGCACAGAACTCCACATTAGCAGTCAGCAACACATCTAGACAAAACACAGGAGTATACCTGTGTTTTTATTATACAAAAGGTCCGACTGATGTCTTAACAATTAATGCTGTTAAACATTAGTTGTTCGACTAACCGGATGCATCTCTTCAGCAGAGAAGCTGATAAGAGTTTATTCTAATTCGAGTTAAAAACTAATTGCTTAGTTTAAAATGTATTCGTGCTTAACTTAGAACAACTAAGTCAAAGTCCTGATCTACTGCAAATCCTATACTCAGATACTCTCCAATCTGATTGATCTTAAGCTATTTCGCAAAGAAGAATGGGCAGAAATGTAAGTTTACAGATGTGCAAAGCTGATAGAAACATAAACCAAAAAGCCTTGCAGCTGTAAAAGCAATGAACGATGGTTCTACAAAGTGTATAGGACAGAACCAAAGACATTACATGTTTTCAAACTTCTGTACATTCAGATGCATGCATACTTTTTAAAAGCTTTGTACTCTCTTTGAGACTGGCCGGCTGGCCTGCAAGAGGCATCCGCAATCCTGGCACCATGGTTGCTTGATGGCAATGATCCATATGGACCCAATAATTCAGTGTTTCCCTTATTTTCTCCCCTCTAAAAACTGTCTTCTACCCCTCGCTCTCTATCTCTCCGGCTTGCTCTTTGATATGGGAGTTTTTTGGTAACCACCCAAGTTTACGACCCAGTTAGTCTTAATCAAAACAAGGCTGTGAGGACAAAGCGAGAGACACAGAAACGTTGAAGTGGTCCACTCACACGGCCCCTTCTTTTGTTTACTGTTAAACTGGCACATATCTATTTTTAGACACAATAAAAAAAATTAAGATTCGGTGTTTATAACATGTTTTTTCTGCATGTACTCATGTACAGGCTAATGAACTTCTGACTTGCCTCTGACCTTTCTGTGAACAGATAAAAAAAACAAGGGATTCCTGCTTTGTTTTTCCAGATCTCCTCTAAAAAGAGGCCCATAGAGGGGGCTGTTCTGCTCAAACCAAGTTGCTGCTAAATATCCAATGAAACGCTATCACTAACCAAATATTTCTCCTGTTCTAAATCTAGGAACACTGATTGATCTCAGCTTAAAAACATAATCATTTTTATCTACACAACGCAATTGTTTGCAACCTTCATGTTAAAAGATCTGCAGTGATGACAATTACTGACTCAGAGGACCTGGCTGCAGCCAAAGCAAATTGTCTGCTACGTGTGGAATTATGTGCAAAGGTAGTCTTTACTTGACAGAAATAAATGGATGAATATACTTTGTGGGGATCAGTTCACTGAAGAGTAATCCTTGTTCAAGTGTAATATTTTTAAAAAGGATATTTTCGCTCTAGTGGCTTTTATTTCACAGCACATTGACAGAAAACATGTGGCAAAGGACAACAGGTCTGGACTCTCACCCAGAATTGCCTTTCTTGTAAAAGTGTAACTGTTTTCTATAGCTGGCTATAGAGATAGCTGACCAGCAGTGTGCAGCAATAGATTGCTGCACAATAGATAGATTGGAGAGGTATCACAGCCTTACTTTAAGCTCCGTACAGCAGGTATGGAGATGCTGACTTTATGTCCTACATATATGAAGCACTTTAAACCATAGGAATGATATATATATTTTATTATTTATTTATTTTTTTTTCAAAATGTAACTTTTTGAAACGTTAATGTACTTTGATACCGAGCGTAAACACACACATTCTATTTTTATTGTGAAACAGTGGTCAATGTTACCAACTGTGTTTTACTCTGCCCATGTTTGTGTATGCCTAAAAATAAGGAAAATCTATTTGTGATGGAGCAGAATTAAATCATTTCAAGATAATTAAGATTTCCAGTGCAGATGATGACATGATTTTTATTCTGTGCGTCGTTATTTATGCATTTTCTTCCCTTGGTAGTGAAATCTGTTGTCATCAGTCACTTTCTGGCTCCGGATAAATTTACACCGATCTTTCAGTTGTTTTGTAGACTCTTCTCAAAGCTAGAAGGAGACGCGCTACTACGAATCGTGCATTTGTCTCCTTATGGATTTCCTTTTAATTTTTTCCATGTGTTTCCAAGATCATTGAAAGAAACTGCTTTAGGACAGGCGAGCATGGCCAGCAAATGTAAATAAAGACTGATTTTCGGGATGTGATGTCAAAACCAAGCCAAACATTGTGCTGTCACAACCTGGTTTGTGGAGTTGAAAGCTGTGGTTTGCATGTTAGCTGTCAACATCTTGATCCTTGGAAAATGGAGCAAGTGGGCGTCTTGTTATGAACCAAAGAAAGACGTAGTAAAGCACAACATTGGACCACTCTTACCCGCTTTTTAATTTTTTTTATTTTTGCATTCTGAATCAACTTCGGAATCACAAGTGTTGTCCTGCTTGTGAACATAAAATGCATTTTCAAGATGCAATTTTGGTTCATTTATTAGATCCATCGATTATGCAGACATTCAGGATCCAGAATCTTAGTTGTATACTTGAGCTAGAACCATTAATTTTTCAAAGTAGATAACTTTGCCTGTGTTAAATATCCACAGAAATACAGCAGCACAAAAATGCAAGCAACCAATATTAGAAAACAATAGAAAACATGAAAGACAATAAAATAGTACAACTGCTAGAACTTGTACTACAGATTTAGAAGCATAAAAAATGGCAAAGAACTGAGGAAGACTGAACATGTTTTTTTATGTTGTTTTTTTTTTAGCACAGAAGCATCAGTTACAGAAACAGACTCACACATCAAATGGAATATAGTTTTAAGTGGAATAAGATGAGTTCCCACCAGCCAGTCCAAATAACCAGCATGTATTTACCAGCATGCATTCCAACAAATCAGCTAGATGTTCCTTAATGAACAGACTTAATATTTTAAACTCTTTTGCAGAAACCCCTCCTAAAAGTCCTGAGGCGGAGACAACCGAGTGTTATGAGGGCAGAGGAGAGGGTTACAGAGGCACAGCGGACACGACGCCCAGCGGACTCGCCTGCCAACGCTGGGATTCTCAGTATCCACATAACCACACATTCCTACCTGAAGCTTACCCTTGCAAGTGAGTGAAAAATTGCACGAGAAAGCCTTTCACCCACCAGTGTGCACTCACGTCTGAGAAGATAACACAATGCCTTTTTTTCTTTTTTTTCCTCACTATTTTCCAGGGACCTGAAAGAGAACTACTGTCGAAATCCAGACGGTCAAGAATTCCCCTGGTGTTTCACTACAGACCCAAGAGTACGCACAATGTTCTGCACCCACATCCCTCAGTGTGGCGTCCAGAACAGTCCTGTCAGCGGTGAGAAACTTGACAGCTTTATTTGATGCTGAAAGCAGCAAGGGAAAAGCATGTTTCTTCAGCCTAAAACAGAAGAATATTTGGTGATTTTTACATTTTGTACACTGCAGAATTCGTATGAGACCCTGTACCACACATATTGGTTTGTGACCAAGGTCCTCTGCATCCCTGTGGAAAATTGTAATCGCACAGGACTGTGGGAAGGACTGACCACCACGTCTCACATAAATAAAATCTGACAGCAGTTAGGGATGGTCTGGTCTCACTGGACAGGGAAAAGGATGAAGTTGGGGGATTAGTCTTGGTTCAGATTCTTTCTGCAATACCAAGAGATTCTGAAAGGGAAAGATGTAGATCTATGGCTGATTACACACATTTCAATTTCTCAAGGGATTTTCAGGAATATTTTTTAGTTTCTGTGGCTTTGCATAAAAACTGACTCTGAGGTTGGTTTGTGGTTTACCCTCGAGGTTTGAATACATTCCCATATAGAAATGAAATGTAGGATGACAGGCAGCTTAATAACTTATTTATGTCCGTTTCTCCAAGGAGTCTTAGTGGATGACTTACTTTGTGTTCCCATCTCTGTGTGTTCTAGATCCAGCCATGATAGCTAAAGCAAAGGAGTTTTTATAGTTTAACGTGAAAGTTATATATTTGTGGTATGTTAGGGTTCAGTTTGTTAGAAACTATTTTCCATATTTTTCCAGTGGTTTGTATATTCTAGTGATTAAGTGTAAAGTTTCACACCAAATGTGTATTACACGGCAGATACATTGCATTACATCAGTAGCAATTCTAAAGCAAAGTGCCTTGAAAACATAGTCATTCATATCCTCTGAAGTTTTCCACAGTTTGTCGCAGTAAAAAGGAGACAGCACAAAGTGGCACATAAGTTGTAAGGAAACAGTTACAAAGTTTTCAAATTTCCTACGTATTCCTATTTACTTATATGGCATGCAACACACCCAACCCACCAAAATCCTACCTGTTAAGTTTCAGATTAGAGAACAGGGGAGATTTTCCGCTGTCCTGTGCTTCCGTACGAATGGGCATGTGAGGGCATTGGCGACATAGTTACTCTAATATGAGAAATGTTCGAGAAAACACTTATATGGGGGCACGGCGGGAAAGAGGGGCAAAATATAGTACTTTCCCAGGAGACTTGACAGATATGACCAAAATCAATATTTTTTTGTCCTGCCACAGATTTTGGGTTCATTTCCTGTTGGAATGTGAACCTCTGTCCCATTCTAAAGCCTCCTGCCTCCTCCAACAGATCTTCTCATTCTGTGTATTTAGCTCCATCCAACTTCGTATGAAGTCTATCTTAAAGAAACACATCTCTACAGGAAGCTGCTTCTTTCACTATGTGCCCCAGTGGGGCGGTAGTTGTTTTCAGGATTTCCTCTACAGAGTTTTATATGTAGTCCAGCAAGTTTAATTTTTATATTCGCTCTGCCCACTTTCATCTGAACTTCTTATGGTATCGAATTAAAATAAGTTATTTGCACGTCTCACCTTTAAAACCATGTATTTCTACCTCCACTTCACATTCATTTAGTGGTTGGAACTTCAAAAAAGGTTAAAAATGATTCAAGAAGTATGAAGGAAGGCACACCATTAACTGTTTGTTTTTCTTTGTTACTGTTTACAATTTTATCAGTCATTTTTTGCTGCAAATGCGAGACATTAGTTGCAACCCAGAATAGGCAGAAAATAATTAGAGATTTCAGTAAACAAAGGATGTTTGTTAAGCATGCTTTCTATGTTTTACATATAAAATAAATATCTGAATTCCCTTTCTCATTTTTTCCCCACTTTTGCGGTCAAACTCAGACTGCTTCTTGGGCTTTGGAGAGAATTACCAAGGAGAGCAGTCAAGGACTAGATCAAACCTACCCTGCGCTCCCTGGAGAGACCACAGCAACAGGTCAGTCCACCGAATCGCTGCTCCTTCCCTGCCTAATAACTTTTCCAAACTTTATGATGTAAAACACAGACCTGCTCTGCCAATAAATCACATGCATGCACCTTTGCATAAAAACAAAGATGTAGCAAAACTTTTTAAGGACATTAACTGTCAGAAAGCTTTGTAACATTTGTAGGATTTTTAACGGCTCAGTGATATCAAAGCTTTGAAAATGACATGCCTTTTTGTTGAAAACATTTTCCGATATTTCCAAGAACCAGCTGTGCAGACCTTAAGCTTGTTGGTCTGAGAGAGGAAACTTACGTTGACCTTTACATAAGTCATTCTGTTGTTAGCCCACCATGGTGAGCTTCTTGATTCCAGGAGCAGAACATGGCTACCGTGACTAGCTTCTTCAGCATCCATGAACAACCACTTTTGTTTCCCCCCCACCAAAGATGACCTAACTCAAGAAGAGTGACTCCTAGGGATAACTTGGTGGAGGGATATACACTTCAGTCCTCGCATTTGACCCCAAAGCCCCCTTTGTAGCAACTTCAAAGCTACTCAGATCCACTGCCTGGAATCCTGCCTGTGGGTCAAAAGTCATGGTCAGGAACTCGCAGTGAGAGAAATATAACTCATATAAACATAGAATTTGAAACTCATGCTTGCTTTTTTTTTTTTTTTTTCTAAACCATTATGTTGTGCAGTGTTGTTTTAATGCTGTTGTTAAATTTGGAATAAGAAAAAATTTTGGTTTTGGTTTTAAAATTCTTACAAGAGGACACTCATGAGTTTAATATGTCTTCATAAAATGTAAATGTTGGAGGATTTAGTGAGTATTTATTTATCGAGTATCTTCTTATCTTGTATATACAGAGAAGCCTAACATAGAAGTTTAACATGAATGCAGCAGCAACCATTTGCCAACCACTTTTTGGCGCCGCAAATGGGGGACCTGTTTTCACAATAAAACAACATTAACGGGCTTTTAACCTGACCTCCATACCCCCATACACAAGCGTACGACATGCTAAACAATGAAAACAAATGTACATGCCATGTGCTTGGTGTCATTCAGTTCAAACTTTACAAACAAATAACACTAAACAACTAGTTAAATGCATTGGGCCATATTATTGGTAACTCATTTTGTGAATTACCAAAACATTTCAAACAGTTAAACAAAAGAAAAAATGCAAAAAGACCCCAAGAATACATCTGAGGTTGTGGTACTTTAATGTATGACATTATGCTCGCCCAAGATAAAAGTAGTGATAGCAATGTCTGCAGTATAAACTTGAGGTGATTTATCTGTTGATGAGAAAGTACTCAAGAAAGAAGTAGTAATGAAAAGACAGAAGCCCCTAAAGGGCTTCTGGGCCCATGGGCAGAAAATACCATTCACTACTTTTTTGGGGGTGAAAAAAGTAGGGACTTTTCACCAAATCACTACTGATAAGTAGAAATCTTTCAATTCTGGTTGTATCCAGATAGACCTTGTTCTGGTTCTGACTGAGCAGTATTGTTAGACTGACATAAACAGGCATATGCCAATTTTTTTTTTCTCCAGACACGCATCCCACTATGTTAGCCTGCTTTGTATTAGCAGATCCCACTTTTTTTTTTTTTTTTTTTTCCATGTAGTTTGTCTGTATTTCACTCCAGGGGATTTATGTACTCAGTAATGTAGCAGTCAAAATGTTATACCGACAACACCATCAATCATGCCACTTAAACTTTATCAGCTAAAGTTAATTATCAAAGTTAAAAATGCAGGAGGGTCAACTGGAGAGAGCAGCTCTTGATTTAACATGGTATGGAGACAACAGGTCTCAGATAAAACAAAACAAAACGCTGTACCTATCTTACCTTATATTCTCACAAAGAACAGTTATGGTCATTTTGGTGGGCTGACTGTTTACTCTCTGCTTGAGCTATCTGTCCTACACTGTTCACTTCCATGGCGCTTTTACCTGCATTTCTGGCATGCAGCTTTGTTATATAAAAGTGCTCACTGTATTTGGGAACAATTTTTCAATAGGAAGCCACAAATTACAACATATTCCTGTAAAAAAAAAATGTTTTCTTTAGAAAAACTGTCCATGTCCAATTTAAACAATGTGTTTCTTTCTCTTTGTTCAGGGGGGAGAGGGGCATGCTGATGGCTGGCCTAGAGGGAAATTTCTGCAGAAATCCTGATAAGGACAAACATGGTCCCTGGTGTTTCACCAACAACTCTGCCATTAGCTGGGATTACTGCAACGTAAAACCTTGTAAGTCCATGAACATGTGCTCACGTAGTACCATCAAAGTTTAACAGTGTCTCTTACACTCACACATAATGAGAAAACTGAGGTTTGTCATTCTTCCAGATGAAGAATTGTAGTTAAAAAAAAATAGCTTCTCTCTTAGAGGTTTGTCATCTCACATATATGGTTACAAAAATAACCTTAGTTTGGAGTGGACCCGCTTGTCGACACTCAGAGATTAGTGTTAGAGAATATTCAGAACTCATTACATTTGCTGGAATCAAACTAAAACCTCCAATTTTCTCCCTGTCACACTAAGCCTCAGAGAGAAACCTTAATATTACTGTCAGATTTGACAACATTAGATGAAACAAAGTAAAATAACCAAAGATATAAAATTCTACACAAATACTGATAATGGGTAGTAGAGACATGTATTAAAATATCTTTAGCTGCAGGAAAATGGGAGAATTAAAAAAAGAAACGGCAAGGAAACAGGCTATTCAAGTAAATCAGATTTGTCTTATTCTTCATAAATTAGCTACTTACCAAAATTTACAACTGTAACTCTGGTTTCCCTCAAATACCTTAAACTGTTAAGGTGCTTAAGTTTTCTTTAGTGTGGCAAAGTCTCACAACATCCAATCAACTTTCTAAAGAAGGTTGTAATTTTATGAGCTTCACAAAGCTCACAAATACTGTCAGGTCAGACCTGACAGCACTTTTTCCTGTTTGTTCTCACCTTGTACCTTGTTAATATTTGTAATTAATGTAAGACAACATGTTTCTCTCCTCTCCTGTCTACAGGTGATGCTTTGCAAAACAGCATTCCACCAGGTGAGTGCTCTCCTTCTTCAGCATTTGTCCTTTTTAATACCCTGTCGTCATGGTACAAGATGCAAAACGTTATGTTGTTGTAGTGAGAGCTACATGTGCGTTTGTGTCTGTGAGTTGTTTTTATTATACGCGACTTTTTTTTTCAGATTTATGGAAACTACAAAGTATGAATCCCCAGTTCCTGAGACAGATAGAACCAACATGATATTGGAAAATATATGTAGCAGCAAAAGCATTTAGTTATGTTATTATGAATGAAGAGCCTTTTATAGTCACTGTTTAAGCAACATGTCAGAAGAAAACGTGACATTGCATTCATATTCATGTTTATAATTTAAGTTACATGTATTGTAAGTCTATATTCTCGAAAAAGGTTAAAAAAGAAACATGTTTTTTTTCAAATGTGTGCACGTTTATGCTCATGTGTTTCAGTCTTTGTAGCTGAGCCAACCCCTGTGAGGTGTTTTGTCCATAAAAGAACCAGGATTGTGGGAGGAGCTCCAGTTGGCATATCAGACGGCAGCTGGATGGTTAGCATACAGAAAGGGTAAACGCATTTCAGTTTTATATATTTTCCTCCCACAATCAGGAAAAAACTAAACTTCTTTTTTATTGACTGTTTTAGATGGGTTTTATTTTTTTTCTACTTTTCAATCCAGCTTTTGCACGCAAACAATTTAACTACAAAAATATGTTTAAAAACAGTAACTGTGTGGTGTGTGAACTATTTGCAGTTTGTTTTATCTCCCTTACCACCCTCCTCATACAGATAAAATCAGCACCTTGCTAAGCCTTTGTTGTCACTTGGCTGAAGTGATTGTTTCCATCTAAGCCCAAACTTATTTTTATTGAACCAAGAAGTTTGTTTCAGGTACAAAATTAACTAGGTGTCTGTCAAAAGATAATAAAACTATCTTAAAAAAAAAAAAGGTAAAATTTTTTAAAGAAAACAAAAAACATAATTTATCTATTTTATTAGTTGAATACTAGTGACACCACATATATGGAGGGGGTAGAGATTGTTCTTGAGTATTTTATTTTATAATGCAGTTAGTGCTAATCACATAAATCTAAAAGGCTCCAGATAACTTGGTTTCATCCATCATGTCACATTTGGCTTTTGTGTTATTCCCAGATCAGTGCATTGGTGTGGAGGTTCTCTTGTGCGAGAGGAGTGGGTACTTACTGACAGACAATGCTTCTCCTCCTGGTAAGTTATTTGCTCTGTTTTACTTTAAAGCTTGAAATATTTTTCAGCTCAACATTGTTATTTGTCTTGTGTTCCTTCAGTGTTCCAGACCTCAGCGAGTATCGGGTGTGGCTGGGAGTCTCTGATCTTCGAGAAGGATCTCCTGACAGACCTAAGAGACAGGAAGTCAGAATAGCTCAAGTGATATGTGGTCCCAATGGATCCAGCTTAGCCCTCCTGAGACTCTCAAAGTTGGTGCTTGGGGGAAAAAAAAAAAAAAAAAAACTATTCCCAGATTTATTTAAGCATAAATCTCTGTTTGTTGCATCTGAATAATGCACATTAATTATGTCCAGGCCCGCCCGTCCTGCAGACAACGTCCACACAATTCAGCTGCCTGTGGCCGGATGCTCCATCCCAGAGGGAACCATGTGCAAAATGTATGGATGGGGAGAGACAAAAGGTATCCATATGTTAAACCCACCACAGCTGTTGCATGCATGCATACTCCTGTCTCCTGGGATTGTTGCATATGATGTTGCATTTGCAGTCCCCAGGACAACCAAAAAAAGAGAATAAATTGGATGTAAAACGACACAAGATACTGGGTTAATTTACATCATCCAATCAGTCAAGGGTTCACTTTAAGTGGCTTTAAGTTCAAATGCAAAAAAAGAACAAATATTTTAATTGTATCTTCATATTCATCAAATGTATTAATACTCCCATCATTTCCTGTTTATTAATCCATCACCCAATGGACTTGCATGTTCTTTTTCATTAGTTAATGGCAATGTGCTTATGCTTTAATGCTTTTTTGGGTGTAATCTTGTAATTTCTTCATTTTCTGTTGCATTCAAAAGTAAACATTTTTTACCCTACCAGTTTTTGAAATTAAAAAGGTAGATTCATTGGATTAAGGAACGTTTCTCCAATCTGTTATTGTATCATTTTGGTGAGCTGTTCAAATTGTTGAATTGAGATAGTTTCTATAACTTTTTGTTTGAGCTCATGTTGCATTTTTAATCCTCTTGAACCAATCTGACCAATCTCCTCTGACCTCAGCAAGTTGTCCACACCATGGCTAATGCTTGAATGCATTGAGTCGCTGCTGTGAAGTTTGCTCATTTGTGACTTAAGTTAATAAGCCATTGAATAGATATGTTTATAAAAATAATTGCAGTCCTGTTATGCTGTTTGAACTGTAAAAAACCCAGCAATAATTAGGATCCTCTGTCTTTTTTTTAGGCACTGGTCACGATGACGTCCTAAAGGCAGTGGACTTGCCCATTGTTGGAAATGATAGGTGCAGAGAAATGCATAGAGGGAACTTCCACATCACCAACACCAAGATCTGTGCAGGGGGGAAAAGGAACGAGGGAGTGTGTGAGGTACATGAACAGAAACAGTTTTTGGAAACATTTTTTATTGCCTTATTTATCGGCAAGTTATTTAACCATTTTATTTTGAGGTCAGAAAGTGTCATGGCAACCGTGTTGGTAAATGAGAACAGGCATTGAGATCTGGATAAAAAAATAAATAGATAAATAAATAATTGCTCCTAATGTGAATCTACAAGAACTTTAGTGCCTTGATCCAACACAGTGCTTTCTAAGCCAAGTTTGATCTAAATCTCAAACAAATGTTTCTTGAATCCACTGGCTTAGATTTCAGTCTGCTGTAAACAGAGCAGCTGGAGACTGTTGCTCCAAATTTCATCAGCTTTCCAAAGCTGTCTGAGGTTTCTGACTGTGTAACAGATCCGAACATGATGGTGCCGCCCGTCACCGAGAATGTTAAACACTTTTTTTTTTTCCATTTACCTTTGTTGGAAAGCTTAACAGTGATGACAGCTCAATTGCGGATGACGAATAATAGTCAATGTATTTTATTTTTTCTCTTTTTCAGAGAGATTATGGGGGCCCTCTTGTGTGTCAAGATGGTGATCTCAAAGTTATTGTTGGCATCAGTGTCCATGGCAGAGGCTGCGCTCGAGCCAACCAGCCTGGCATTTTCATTAATGTCCCCTTCTACACACAGTGGATTTACAAGGTCTTTCGATATAACCCAAACTCTGACACTGCTTAGAAACAAATCACTACTACCGGACTAAATTAAAACTAGACCCTCTCTTCTTTAACTCCAGTGGACATCTTTAACTCAGGACATCTGGTTTCTGTGACTCAGATACCTGTGGGGTCTGCAGCTGAAGATGAAAGTCTGAGGAAGCATTTGCAGTGATGATGGCTTTAAAATCACTAGCAAATGCCATACTGACTTCAGTACAAGGAGTCAGTAACTAGTGGTTTATTGCAAAGATGGAAACGTATTACTTCTCATATCGTAGACATGTAACATCATGTAATTTTTGAACCATCTAGAGGGAGAACAGTTTTGATAAAGGGAGTTATTACATAAGAAAAGGAGTCAGTCAGAACCAGAGTCAAAAAATACAAACAGGATTGCGAAAAAGAATTTGCCCCTTTTACCTTACCTGTTTCGGTTCCTGGAACAATTATTAATATTAGATAAGATGACCAAAGTTAATTCTACAAAGCAGTCTTTAAATTATTAATTCATTAAAGGTCAAAATGCATCCAGACCAACCTGGCCCTGTGTGAAAAAGTTAACACCTGGATAAGACATGAATTAACTTTGATTTATCACAATATTTTGGAAAGTTAATTTCAGTATCTCTAGCCATGCCCACACGTGATTATTGCCACATGTCTGTAAAAAGAAAAAAAAAATCATTTAAACAGAACCTGGTTTTCAACACAGAGCACAGTAATATATCATACATTGTAACACATGATGCCCAGTCCTACAGCAATAAACAGATGAGGAACTAAAACTTTGATAAGCCACAGTGAAGATAATTATATACAATTACCAATACATTGCACAAAGCTGAACCTGACAAGCAGTGGCCAGCCTACGAAAATTACTACAAGTGTATATTCAGGAAGTTACCAAAGAACTTAGAGCAATATATACAGAAGGCTTTAGTTGCTTCAGTGATGAAGCATGATTCAACAATAAGAAAGAAAAAATGGCGTCCATGGTAAAGTTCCAATGTGAAAACCATTTATAATCTAAATGAACATCTCATCTTTGCTAAAAAGGTGTTTGGCATATTTTGTAGACTTCCGAGATAAAAAATTTAACTCCTCAAAAGTTGTGCAATTTGATAAATCTGGTTCAAAGCTGATTTAGAATCACAGATAAGGAAAATCATACTCAAAGTGCAGAAGCTATTTGAATCCAAAGGGATGTAAAAGACTTGACTGCGTTCATATTTTCCTCTGAACTGGGAAATTCTGACTTCCCAGTCAGAAAAATCAATTGGAACTCCCTCCGATGTCAGATTTCCCGCTGGGAAACTGGGAGCAACTCTTTATTGGAAGGGATTGCATAAGACCGACACAACACCTGTCATGAACATGAAGGTTTCTTCGTAAATGTCAATGACTGTTGTCATGAAGTGTCATTCGTTAAATGACACTTTTATTCTAAAGTTGACACCTTTAATGTCTTTTTGATGCAAGTTTTAATGCAACTTTGCTTTAAAAATGTCATTATTTACCTTCATGACAACAAGCATTAATGAAGACTCCGTCATGTTCACAACAGTTGTGTCAAGTTTATGACAATGTCATGTCGATCACACTTCAAATAAAGTGTTACTGATGTTTATTTTAAAAGACAAACATGCGAGAGCGTGTCTATGTTCATTGTAACACCTGCAACTATAAACTAAACAAATTAAAAGTGATGTTTGCTTACGGAAAATAAAGTTTAAAGCTGATGTTTGTTAGAGGTACTGTTAATGTTTGTGGGTGTCGCCATGTTGAAATTCCAACTGACCTTGGGTGACCTTGGGTCTGACGTGAAACTGAGCTTCGAGTTTCCGATTTCCGATAGAACTGGAAAGCAGCGTTAGTGCCACTAACTTTCAACCCATGACAGCAGTGGCTGCCACCAAACGAAGCCTAACCAATTAGGTTTGTAGGGCAATTATTCTTTCACATAGTGCCATGTTAGTTTGTATAATATATTTATCATTCTTATTGTATCATTCTTTGAAACTTCTTTTTCTCAGGTTTCCATTCTGTATGACATCTGTCAACCTTTGCAGACTTTCCATGTGTCCACTGTAGATGTGTGTATGTGAATTCTCAAATCCTGGTATTACTTGAATGAACTGAATACCAAATGCAGAGGTTCAAATGTTGGGCCAATTAGAAAACCAACCTGTGGTAGAACATGTTGAGGGCACTCCATCCATTTCTGAGGGGCTTAAGTAAAGCAAGTCCTTTATGTAAATATATATTAAATGAGTGTATTTGTGACACTCTTAATGTAATTTAGGTCTTATAGATCTACAAAATGAGAACATGAATGTTGTATCAAGCAGATAGAAGAAAAAATTAAAGTGATTTTTTTTTTACAGTGGAAAATTTCTGTCATCTTTCTGTCTCATAATTGTTAGATTAAAAACAAAATCCTACATTGTAATGCTATCACAGCACCATGGACTGTACATATGTGATCCCTTCTGTGTAAAAAAAAAAAAATGAAAGAAGTGCCTAACTTTTAAGTTATCATTCATGTATATTCATAGGCTCATTCTGTACAATTTCCAATAGTTCACATTTTGAACCATTGTGGTTATTCCTGTTTTGTTTTTGTCCTGTTTTGTTCATTTCTGCAGTAATGATTGAGAAAAAAAAAAACCCATCTACACAAGGAGATAATGTAGTCATATTTAATGAATTAGAATGCAATTGACAAGTTTCAGTAACTCAGTTCATTAACACTTGTGCGTGCAAGGACTGAGGCAAATAATGCAAGTGATACGGGTGTGGGGTCGGTTGGACCCCATTTGTAAACACAAGGGTTAAGTGAAACAGATGTTTTCAAGTCTCCGTCTCTTTTAATGATCCAGATTTTCTGCTTATTGTTAATGAAAATTAGAAATTTCAGAAAAAACAACAAAAAAACATTTTTAATACAGAAATGTGGCCTCAATGAAAAGTATGTTTTATACCTGCTAAATCTTATTTTCAGAAACCAGGACTGATTTATCAGTGCAGGCAAAACTCGACACATCCTTAGTCCCTCCACTCCGAATGTTAATTTCACAAAGTCAGTCGAATTTTATGTACCAGGAGTTTGCCTGTTTTATCAGAATGACACTTAAATTTACAAAACTTGATATTCATCATATCCATATTATGTATGTACAATTGCGATAAAATGGTTTTTCTCGCGTGTTTTGGCACTGAAAGCTGCTACAGTCTACATGTTGTACAGTATTGCCTTATGTTTTCTGTATAATGTACATTTTCTGTAAGGTTCCACTTACCCACTATGCTTAAGAATAAACAGTTTACCTAGTGATGGCTTTTCCCATTCATTTTGTTACCCCAGGAGACTAATTTATGTCATTCTCTAAATGTCATGTTCCTTACCGGACCTTCTTCATTTAGCAATTATGTATTGTCTTAACCATTTTCCTTTGTCACTGTATAATTAATAAGACGTTGCACTCCTTCCCCAGAAGATGGCACCACAGCAGCACACAGTCTTCTATAGCGTGTAGGAACTCTCTGCTAATCTCATCTCCCTTCCATAGATACACAGAGCAAACAGGCGAGCACATTCATATTCCTACTTGTATATGCCAGACCCTCATCCACTGACATGCACTGACGCACATTGCGACACACACCAATAGCCGTAGCCTTTTAGCGATCGCTGATCAAATAATAAAACAAAGCAGGAATGTTTTCTCTAACCTGCTCAGCTTAACAGACAAGAAGAGGCAGATTTAAGATACATCAGAGTGTATGCTCAGCTGTGTGTTTCCGAGCAGGTGAGACGCGGCACGAGTAAAGGTCAAAGAGCTGGAACTGTGAGCTCGAGATTACGTGCTGAATCTATTGAAGCTGCACGAAGGACCGTATGGAACAAGCAGGAGACTTCACTGCTAATGTTGACAATTTACACACAAGCAAAATAATGTACACGCACACGGACACAAAAAGCACTCTCAACAACAAATGCTGTTATTGAAGCTGCGAGGCATCAAAGAGAGGCGATGTCTTAGAAGTTTGCTTTCATCTGTGTGTCAACTGGATGGAAATGTAGACAAGAGTACAGGCAACTCGTGAATTCACAATAAATTTTAGTACTCAGTCAGATGTTGGTAAAAATATTGCAAATACTCCGTACAACAGTGTATTTGACAACTGCTATCATCCGTGTAATCTTAAAGTGGCTACGAAAACAGATCTTGCATTCAAATCTTGTGCTGTTTGGGATAACAAGTAAGTTTTTTGGTCAGTATCGCTTCCTAAAAACAAAGTAAAATATTCTGTTCAATCGGAAATCTGAAAAATAAAAAATATATATATATACTATAGTAATTATGGTGTCAGTGATGACAGTCCAACCCATTTATTTCCTGCAATCAAGTTAAGAGAATTAGGTTGTATTCATGCCTGACACATTTGGGCCTCTTTAAATGGACCAGTTTCCCAGGTCTGTGTTTGGCCCTACGCCCATTATTTCTGTCCAATTAGAGCGATGATTGTCGCCCATGTGGCTTTGTTTACAAATTATAGTGTGCTTGCTAAAAGCACAATGTGAAACCAAACTTTCACATTGTATTTTCAGGTAGAAAATAAAATGTTTAGTCTGCACCCAACAGGCTGACCAAAAGAAATTCCTTATGATACACACACACTTTTAGCATTCATAGCCTGGTCTGAAGGTAGAAAATGTGTCCCAAACCTGAGCTGGTTTCTCAAGAGACAAGTTTGAATCTGAAGGCTTTCCATCCATGTCTACTTCTGAATAGCTACACACAAAACACAGATCTCTCAGTCCATCCTTGTCTTTGTGTTAGATGATGTCAGTGAAGCTAAGTGGAACAGTTTTGAGAAAAAGATGGAAAATTATGGAGACTGATTAATCCTGGGAAAGGCTTTTATGTGCCACAGGACTCCTGTAAGAGGAGTCCTGTGTTTCAGACTCAGCTGAGAGTATCTTTCATAATCTAATTGCATTATCTTTGTAATGTCATTTAGACTCTTTTTAGACACGGTCTTGTCTCTCTGTGGTCTCATCAACTTTAAGCTCTGCTGGGCAGGTGGGTGTGTGCCTGTGTGTGAATATTCCTGAGAGTTATGCATAAGGAACTGGGTCAGAGTAGAATGTGTAAGATAATACCAAAGGTTTTAAAAAAGTATCCTTTTACCATCCATGTCCCCAGACACAACTTTTCAATGGTTACTGTATTTGCTAGTCTTTTATGGCTCGATCGATTAAAGAACAAAAGAACAGCATCACAAAGTGTGCATATATGCTGTTATATTTAAAATGAGACAAACGACATACTTGCAACATCATGTACAAAATTTTGACGAGAGCCAAAATAGGCAATTGTATTTCTTTTCCTCAAGTTTCTATGTGGTGAAATGATTTTTATTCATGTATTTTTTTGTATTATTTCTTGTGTGAATCAGAAGATTGGGGAAGGTGCTAGCTTTTCTTTCAAAGTGATGCATTTTGTTTTTATAACAATGACCTTTCCAGCTGGTGCTGGACACAGGGGCTGGTAGCTGCAATGTGACTTTCCGCAGCTAAGCCCCTTTTCCACAGGCGTGTCTTTAACCGGTTCTTTAGTGAGTCCTGGTCAGATTTGTCTCCATTTGCAGATCCTACATCTTCTCCCATCTTTTGGTACCACCTCAGGGGTGGTACAAGTTGGACCTAACCGGGTATTGCGCACAAGCGATTTGATTGGCAGTAGACTGCATTCGTTGATTGGCTTGTGGAAAACGTGACGTGACCGTTGTATGTGGCAAGAAGAGGAGCTGAAAATCGATGATTCCATGGTTAAAGCCAGAGGTCCAAACCTTTTTATCGATTGTGGCAGAAGAGCGGAAGCAGCATCTGTAAAAACCTGCATCTTTCTGAGTTCAAGGGACCTGCTACTGGATGTTTTCAACCAAACGCCACAGAGACAAGGAGTTGAGGATTGGTTATGACCTCATGTCTTTGCTAACCTTGTTTTGGCCTGTTTTTTTTTGTTGTTGTTTTTTTTTTTGTATGAATTTATGAAAATCACAGTTAGTAATAACAGATATACACATATAACAGATATGTTTTCAAAAGACTAATGGACTTTCAAAGACCAAAGTAAGGCTACAAACAACTGAATGATAAAGCTGTTAATATGTACATTTTCATGAGCTTTTATAGTCATGTTCACCGTTAATAAGGTAATGTCATGAAAGATTAGGTCAGATAAAACAGGAAGACAGAAGAAATGAAAACAACACGGGAGACTCGATTATATCTTTGAAGATGAAAGGTAAGCAGTAATGGATTTACAACAATAACATGATTGACAAACATTAAGCTTTCATTGCTTTCATCTGAAGAGTCAAAGGAAATGTTTCAACAATGTGCGTCTTGCTTTTTATCAATTTAGCTAGGCTACACTTTGTTACTAAGGTTCTGCTTTTCACTCATATTGAAATCCTTTTTTGTTGACTAATTAACGAATAACTGAATAATGATGCTTTACTTCATAATAGTAAAAGTAAGTTGTTTATATTTTTTTTATAATACATACAGCATGGAGATAGATTAAGCATTTGCAAAGTTTTACCTTGTACGATACTTTTCCAAGAGTGCATAGAATTTGGATTACTAACATGGAAAACTTTGTTTCACAAAAGCTGTGCATGTTTTAAATCATTTTGAGAGCTAAATCAATGTATGTGATATTTCATTTCCTGTTGCCATGCCTTTACTGATATTACGCAGTTATTGGAAGAGTTCAATCTTTTGAAAAGGGTAAAATTATTTTTATTTAATCTGGTAGGTATAGTATTCCCATACTCTGTTTTATTTTTTTATACACATTTCAGCCTTAAAAATACACAGAGGAAAATGACTTAATGACTAAAATGTCATATTTTAAAATTATTCATTGAGTAAATTAAGTAAATCATAAAAGGTCTTTAAATTGTTTCTAGAAGCAGATAAGCTACTTTAAAACACTTCCTAAGATTAGAAAAAGGCTCTATAGCCTTACCTCTTAAAAATAGAAAGTGAATATTATGACAATATTGTGAGATTTTGAAATGTAGCTTATTATGGAGGAATCTGGATGATGGGACATGGATTATGTTCTTGATGGGAAAAAAAACCAAACACTTTCAAATGTAATTGTAAAACAACCGAAATCCTGGATGTAAGATAATAAACGATACGCACTTATATGAAGATGAACACAACGCAGTTTATGCAGCAGCAACAAATGACACCTTGAGCGGATCCAAAAGCAAGATCCCCAGAGCGACTGTGTGGTACGTGTTAATATATTAGTCTATTGTGATGACATGTCTGTGCACAGAAGAGGAACAATCCCGATCAGAAGCACAGCAGAAAGTGTGGCTTTAGCCTAAACGATGCCAGAATTTCAGAGTTTTGTCACAACCACTTTTTTGCCTCTGTGAGGAAATAAGTGTTAAATATGTTAAAAATTTTTCCATATGGTGACAGTTGTGAGTTTTTCTTTTTAAGTTGCTGTTATATAATTTCGCTTTTTGGACCTAGATTTAAACTGAAAACTTTAGTGTCATTACATCTGTTCTCAGCAGACATAGAGTAAGGCATCGATGTTCAAGTTTGACGTAATGTCATTACCTCTGCTACTGGTGTGCCGTGTTCTCACATCATTCACTTAAATCACTTTTTTTCCAGACATGTTTTTAATTTTCTGACATAACAGTTGTAGGATACAAACTTGAAAACAGCTAGAGAAGAAAAGCTGTAAAACAAATGATGTACATGCTTTAAATCCTCCACAGACAAATAGATGCTTCCCTGCTATGTAACAAGACTGTCAGCATCATCTTGTTCATTATGTTAAAAGATGTTTCAAAGTGTTGACTCTTGCAGTCATTAGTTTGTCTATCCGTCTTGCAGTCCTTCTTTGTGGCTTCTTCTTTCACCTTGCGACTATCTGCCAGGTTTTTCCATCAGGCTATAGAAGGCTTTATCTGCGTAAAGTACATCACAGTGAGGTAACATCTCCCAAGACAGTCAGGAAGCTGATAGGCATCACTCTACAAACAGGCTGTTTCTCCTAGGACTTTGCACAGAGATAATGTGCTACTTTTTTTTTTTCTCTTTCTGTCTGTCCTCTGTCTTTGACTCTGTCTTTGTTTCCCCTACCCCTCTATTTCTGCCGTCTGCCTTTCCCTTTATGTATGTATCTCTCTGCCTGCCTTCCTATTTCTATCTGTCCCTGTCAGGATGATCTCACGGGGATAGAGGTGCGTTACCTCTCCCAGTTGGAGATCCTGCAGATATTAGCCTTCTGTGTTCTCGCTAACCCTGGATGGAATTAGAAACACTACTCCCTGTGTGAGAAAGACATGAGAGTGTACTAAACGTGTTTGTGTTTGCGTTGGGTGCCAGTTGTCCTGCCGTGTAACTGAGTCCAGTGCGTCACCCGGCGTTCTCCAGCCCAGGTTCCCAGTGGTGCTCACCATATGGTAACCATGGCATGCAACCCACAGATAAAGCTATATGCCACCAACAATCCCTTCATGTCAGTCTTTGTCTTCATTTTTAGACAAAAGAGAAAAATAAGGAACACAGTAGTAAACAACCACCCACTGAGGAAGGCATGTATCGGTGATTAATATAATTTAGATGGAAGCAACTTGCAGACCCATACAGTAAATTTAGAAATTATTGAAAAGCCCACATATTTTTATTAACTTTATTTCAAAGTGACACATGGATGGATGTTTGAAAGCCTTTGTTTCTGTTCAATATGATGATTTTCCAGTTACACCAGATGAAAACATGACATTTACAATTAGAATATGACATTGGATGCAGTATAACTGGGACAGTTGTCTCCAGATTATTTTGGTGGCCTAAACAAAGTTTCCGTAATAAATACATTTAACACCACTTGCTGACCAATTGTGATTCCCTCTCACCACTTCTCTCACCAGTGAGGTTTTTATTGATAGACTGATGTAACACTGTTGCGTGGGTGAGTGGATTTCTATTTGATATATAGTTTATTTATTTTTAGCATTTTTGGCACATATTAAACCCACTGTGGTCACCATGTTAAATAAAAGGTTCTACAAAGCATAAAATGTATATATCTGGTATTTCCAGGCACTTGCACACAGCATAAGGTTGGAGAAATAAAGTTTTGCAAGCTTGATGTCAGCTGTTTTACTGCAGTGCTGTTTTATTGGCTAAAATCTGTGTGCTGATGCTGAGCTTTAAAAAGCCCCACACTGTACATTCCCCACGCTCTCTTTTTCTATTGTGTCTGTTCAAAACTACACAGAGGAGCTCATATAGAGTTGGTAGCTCGAATAAATTTATAGAAATGAATGACCTTCACAGTGATGTCTCAATAACTGTAAGGATTTAAAGTATGTGATGTCACTGCTTTGCAGAAAGAAGGCTCCAGTCTTAGCCTGGGATCTTTGGACATTGACTGGACAGAACACTTTATGTGTGGCCTTTACTTACACCAAAACCAACTGGACCAGAGTTTGTCCAGAAGCAGATCAACACCACCTTGAGTGTATCCACACCTGGACGACAGGGGAAACTAACTCTGGTCTGTTTAAAGCCGACCAAAAGTTTCAGAATACAATCTCAGTAAGTTATATTCTGCTTACATGCTAAATAGTTGCCCAGAAACCATGTTTTATTTTCAGTAAGATTCTTTCTGAAAACGTAACTGTGCTGATAATGTCCCCCACCCCAAAAGGTTTCTGTCAATTGGGCATCATACACAAACAATTAATAGAAAAAAAAAATGCAACTTATGGAAGAGACTGCTCAAAACTAATATGCATGGTGTCTATCAACATAAGTGTGATATAAATGAGTTGAATGATTTTTGACAGCAATTCAATCATCAGTTATTCTTGTGTCAGAGCTAATGGCCAAAACCAACGCAGTAGGAGCACCATGCGAAGCTGAAAGACCAAAGAAATTACTAAAGGAAGCATAATTTTGTTAGACGGGATTTAGCCCCAGGATTTGTGGGAGAGTTCTGTTTTCTTCTCTTCAGGGTCATCTCAGGTAGCAACTATTCTAGTTTTATTAAGGAGCTAAAATTGGCCCATGCGGTTATAGCAACCTCAATTTCAGTGCCAAGAGGCATTTGCCTGTGTGTGTCTATATGTGCAAGTGGATGGCTGGCATGTGTGGGTAAATGACATAATTGTGTCTTTGCTTGCTAATGTGAGAATGCCCTTGGAGATGTGTGTGTGTGTGTGTGTGCGCGCGTGTACGGCGTGCGCGTGCGTGTGCGCACTGTAAAAGACAGTTGGAGCGAGGATGTATATTGCAGGAAAAAAAAACAAAACAGGGTGAGAAGATCTTAAATGTGCAGAGCTCTGCAGAAAACAACTTTGGCATTTGTGTCAGATTGTTGCAAATAAGCACTTGATAAGTAGGTCTTTTTTGTCATTGCAAATTCTGCAAATATTCCTCTATGTTAAGCAGTATCTTTCAGTGATATTTTGTCTTTTGTGCAGTCAGAAAGTACAATCTGCTCCAAATTTAGTCTGTATTGTCACATTATGTATTATTAAACTATGTCTTTTATCATTTTGTCTTTTTGCCGATGTACTTAACTGACTTCACATTACCTGAGTTTTGTACAACATCTTTGTACTTTAAGTGTATGAATCAGGAGAAACGTCCTGTATTGCACTTCTTTTGAAGGATGGCTTTAAATACTAATTAAAAGGGAGGAAGGGCTAAAGTTTTCAGGTTAATGTTGAAGGAAAGTTCAAGAGAAGAGTGGAGCTAAAACAATTTGAGTCAAACAACAAGATCCTTGAGGTAAAATCTGTGACTTATCCAAAACACCCACACACACACACACTCACGCAATGTTTAACACCTAAAGATTCTAAATCTTAAGCAAAACATGTCTGTGAATTTTTTAAATTAGTTTTCTAATATTTGAATACCTCTGACAGCTTTGTGAACATTCTTTGTTATGTCTAGAAAAAGATTTGACATTTCTTAAGCACCACCAGAAGAAATATTGTGCTTTGATTCGTGTAATATAAGGTCAAATTTAATGTTAGTCTACAAAGAATTCTCTTATACTGGCACTCGATAGGCCATGTTTTCTGTGTTGATCGATTTATATACCTTATAGGACACATGCTGTCTGTGTTAATCAATTTTATGTATTGGACGTTTGTGGGTTTTACTGTGGCGTAGGAAACTATTTAAAATCATACATACTGTGTGCCTTCAT
Organism: Poecilia latipinna; assembly: GCF_001443285.1. Classification (NCBI taxonomy): domain Eukaryota; kingdom Metazoa; phylum Chordata; class Actinopteri; order Cyprinodontiformes; family Poeciliidae; genus Poecilia; species Poecilia latipinna. The sequence continues at coordinate 1,390 of NW_015114341.1, read as the reverse complement.
TTACATGTACATTAGCTCAGATGCGACAATAAACCTATAACATACATGTGTTCTACAATTTTGATGCCTTAGATAAAAAAAATAAAATACACACATATACATATATACACAAAATGATCCTGCATGTGAGATAGAAACGATGCGGCTACTTCTGTATCTTTTAAATCTCAGTTTGATTCTCCTGCTTACAGCTGCTGACTGACCCAGAGGCAATGCACTGACTTTGCATGTCATGAGGCAAAGGCATGACCTAACGGTACATGCACAGCCCAAACTGAGAAAAGTTAACCAAATGGCTTAGATTTTTTTTTTTTTATGAACTGTTCCATTGTTAAGTACCACAATTGCATTGAATTGAAATTATAGTCCACACAGCTGTCAGCCCACACGCTCTTCACGTGAGCTGACATCTCTTCTTTTGCGTCCTCTGCATTAATCTCTCTCTCATTCAGCCTTCATTTTAATGTCATATAGAATCCATCTTTCTCTATTCTCTCTGACCATGCTCTTTCTAAATGTGAAAGAAAAAAAAAATGTTTTATGTGTGCTCATGACTGGCTGTCCTTTAAAGCTGAAGTGCTTTAAAGCGTGGGGAGAACCAGGTCGATCACCACTACTACTCATTATCTTGTCCTGTAAACAGCAGACATCCAGCGACAGAAGATATTTATTGTAACTCTGATGGCAAAGTACATCAAGCCGTTTCACTGTGCTCTGCTGGTGCCTGTATGATTTATTAAGTGTTTCTTCAATAGTCACATCCTTCTGGGTATACATTAAATGCACTTATACAGCAAACAAATAGGCCTTCCATCTGTCTTTTGTATGTGCAAGCGTGGGCAATGTCTGTCTGCGGTATACGACTGAATGAATTGACTGAGGCTTAAGAAATCTGTATTCTTTCAAGAAAACAAGATCAAAAATAATTACTAAAGTCCTGAAATTAGAAAAAAAAGTGAAAGAAAATTCCATCCAACACAGAAATTATGGAAATAGGTTGTATTACTGAAATATTTTAGCTTTACTAACGATGGCTGACGATCGCTTAGCCTCAAAGCAAATTGTAAATAAAGGTCCCTTCACATATTTTTTTTATTGGAATCTTATAAGATACTCAACATGGAGTTTTGTTAACCTTGCATCAGTTTAATAACTTCTGCGTTTGCCTTTGTTAGTGATGTTTTTCCTTGTTCGACATTTAACCACTTTGGTGAAAGGAAAATCGCTCGACTCACCAAAGTGAAACTCAACCCAAGATCTGCTTGTAACAGCTTTGTCTAAATTTCCTGTTTTCATATAAATCAGACACACACGAGCTGCTACGCTTTACTAAAACATTTTATGCTTCAGACTTTCCCCCCCCCCCTTTTCTGTGTTAAGTGAATCCTGA
>NW_015114340.1:90554-141826 GCF_001443285.1 Poecilia latipinna | reverse complement strand
TCCAGAAAACTGCAAAAATGCTGAAACACTGAGTTCCTTTAAACCAGGGCTCTGCGACCTTTAAGAGTCGTTCTTGGCCCCAGTGCAGCTAAATAAAACTCATTTAGAGCCACAAATGTTACATAATAAAAGCATTTTTTTCATTTTTGATCTGCTATGGAACATTTTTAAAGAACCACCATTTTAGTTCTATTTTTCAGCTTTATATACAGAAAACCTACATTTTAAAAAGAGATACCGATGCTAATACTGGCAAAAGAAAAAAGTCAATTGCTTTCAACCCAATGACAAAAAAATAGATATAAAATTGTTGATACCTTTAATGTCATTCTGTTGTGGAAATTCAATTAAATTATTCAAAGAAAAAACAGTAAAATTGCTCAACGCTGCATTTGTTTTTAAATCTATACTTAATATTATTACTTTTTTTAAATATATACTTTTCAGCCGTTGTGGAAGGTCCAAAGAGCCACAGGTTGCAGACCCCTGCTTTAAACCAAGGCTAAAAATCCCATTTATTTAGAGTTGCTTTCTATTAACAACTGGAACATCATAAACTGTGAACTGCTTTTCATCTCTTTCCTTTGCTTTGCCACTGCAATGTAAAGTTTTCCCATATTTCTTGTTTAATTTCCCCTTTAACCATGTAAAGAGCGATGAATTTCCCTGTCGCTGAAAATGTGCTCCTTAAAAATAAAATCTCCTTTTCTGCGGTGAATCCTCACAGAGCTGGAGTAGGAGGCTCACTTCAGTCAGAATCAGTGATGAGTTTACATCCTTCCTTCCTCTTTAAAGTCTCATTCTCTCAAATAAACTCGTTCTCCCTGAGTTTCCCTGAAGCGCTCTCTGGAAGTGAATCCAAACCGTGACTTGACGCACCAAGTGCTGCTGTGCAGCTGCGCCACCCCAGGCGTCAAGTGAACAGCAGAAATTCATTTTGCTGTGTTTAATTCTTAGCCCAGGATTTCTTCCTTGAAGGAAAACAGTAAATACTAAATGTGTGTGTATCTGTAAGAGTGAAAAAAGAAAAGAAAGGAAACAGAGCAGAAGAGGGGAAGGGAAAATAATGTGTTTGACTTTACCTCTGCTCTGAGAAGTCCTTTTCTATTTCCACCAGGTTTCTGCAATAATCACAATTGAAACAATTATTATGATGCACTGAATTGTCACTAAAAGTCATTAACAAGAAACAATTGAGCAACCTAGAACAGATTTTAAAATACAAATGTTTATTGCAGAGTGCTTTGGTTGCTTTTTATACTTAGTGTTAGAGTTTAAAGAAAAACAAAACAGTTTGATTTAGGCTACGACACATTGTAATTTCACACTAATGTATGTATTTATTCCCTTATTAACTAGGAAAAACAACTGTTTCACATTTTATGAAAAGTATCGCATAGAATCAAACATTAGGCCAGTTACAGAAGCCAAGTAAACTGATGTTTCAGTCAATTAAAATTTACTTTAATTGCCCCAAAGTTATAAGAGAGGTCAATTTTAAATCCTGATGAGGGAGAAAATGAAAAAGCTTTTTTTTGTTGTTGTTGTTTTTTTTTGTTTGTTTGTTTTACAGTTGTTCTGCGTTTCCTGGAGTAAAATCAATGCTATTTTGATTTTAACTGTCCATATGATAGTTTGATGTTCTGTTGAAAACCTTCAGTGAGTTATTCTCCAGGATTACATACGATTTCTAGAAGCAGCAGAAACAATTGAGTATCATAATAAATTAACTGTTGGTAAACATTAAGTTGAATATTTTGTGTTTTCTCTAAATCCTGAATAAAACTCTGATTAGTGCCTCCATTTATTTGGAGAACACGAGGTGACAAAACCAATTTAATACTTCCTGTAAATATTATCTTGCAAAATCCACTAGAAAAAAAAAACCACAAAATCTTACTGAATGGATTATGAATATTAAAATTTTTATCCACAATAAAGATGAAATAATTACTGTCGATAATAATTATCAACAATAATCATCTGTAACTAATGATCTATTAGTTACAGATGATTATTAGTCATCTGTAATTAATAATTACGGAAGACAAGTTGATCAGATATCAGCAAATTAATAATCTACTGCAAAGAAAGCTAGAATCTTACCAGTTTGCACAATAATCTGCTTAAAGATTTTTGGGGTTTTGGAGCTAGGGCGCCATCTAGAGAAAACAAACAGAAACGATCACACTTACAGCAAAGGTGATATTTTTTTTTGCTTTGAGAAGACATCCACCAAACGTCTTGTTTTTCCATAAACTTGTTTTCTACAAACAGACTGGATTGGTCTACGTATTCAAGTTTTAAGGCTTCAACTTATGCAGTGAAAGTTGACATTTTGTTAGTTTACTAGGCATGGAGATTACTTTTATTTATTGCAAAAATCTATCCATTTGAAAAGTTTGCCTAGTTAAAAAAACATTTTCAAATTCTAACATTTTAATTGCGAAGCAATTACCAAGGAACTCCCAAGATCTTAACATATTGAAAAAAAGTTTTAAAGTGTCTACAAATAAAATGATTACCAAAAGCCAATACATTCAACTAGGATTTATGTCTACTGTAAAGAAAAGCTAGAATCTTTCATTCTTCTTCCAAAATAGACTTAATATGTATTTATTTTTTGTGAAGTAAACTTGTACTTTAAACTATATTACCAAAAATAAAAAGAGCTGTTAAGCTCTAATAATTTAACAGGACCTATCAAATAATCTTTTGTCATAACGTTTCTGAAAAGAATAAATACTTACTGCTGCTTTGAAGATGTTTTGTATGTTTTGTAGAATACGGTGTTAACGCTTGCGACTCGGAAGTCCGCCATCTTTGTTCTGAACGGCATACAGACATTCGGCTATTTTTGTCCTGCGCAATAACCAACAGATGCAAAATCAACATTGCAGTTTCTTATATAATAGTTACGGGAAAGATACAGATACAGGGAAGTGTGTTATAGTCGAATCAAGCCGAAAAATCTCAAATATCACTCAAATCTTCCAAGCTTCCTTCTAGTCGAAGGACGCGTTGACGCATTTTCCTCGCGTCATCATCGAGGGAAACGTTGACGCTGATAATTTTATTAATTTATTTATTCGTAATTTATTTGCCTCGTTAATATAATAAGTATCTACGCTAGTCGTTGTCTTTCTTCGAGCAATAAAAGAGTTACAGATTTTAAAAAGACTCGACATAGTTCGTTTTCTGGAACGGAAGTGATAGTTGCTTAGCAACTAAATACGTCTTGTGCTGACGTTCACTAATGGTTGTCAAAATTCGTTTTCGCTTGAACTAAAGGTAAGTCGTGCTCGTGATATCGGCGATATTATCTCCCTTACAACGTTTACATTTCATTTCTAAATGATGAAGCATAAAATTTCTACCGACGTCATGTCTTTACCCATAAAAGTTGACCTATAGCTGCCGGATTTTAGCTCACGACGCAGTGACAGCTAGCGTTAGCTGACTTTAACCTAACCTAGCATAAACGATACACAGTGTTGTTGCTATAAAGTTTATAAACATGATCAAAGCTAGCTTGGCATCTCTTTGTTTTTCTATACCAGGTCATATTAATCCTTTCACAATGATGTTCTTCACGCAACTGTTTACGTCCAAAAGAGGTCCTTTAGCCAAAATTTGGCTGGCAGCGCACTGGGAGAAGAAGCTTACCAAGGCCCATGTGTTTGAATGCAACTTGGAAACATCCATCAGAGACATCCTTTCCCCTAAAGTACCACTTACTTCCTAAAAATACATATCTACACCTTTTAGAATGAAATGTATCCATTTGTTAAATCCAGTTAATTTGTAGTAACTTAAACAGCTGATTATAAAAATGTGAATCTGATTTTCTTCTAGATGAAAATTGGTTTGAGGACTTCTGGTCATCTTCTTCTTGGCGTGGTCAGAATCTACTCCAGGAAGACAAAGTATCTCCTTGCAGACTGCAGTGATGCCCTGGTCAAAATTAAAATGGCATTCAGGCCAGGTAACAATTACTTGTACTTTTTTGCATATTTTCTGTGTTTCATTTTTTTATTTGTAGTAATACATTTAAAAAGTTGATTATAATATTTTAGAAGTTCCAAGAAATTGTCAGAGTTTCTATGTAATCTGGAAAAGTAAAATTGTGTTTAATTTTTACAGGTCAGGTTAGTATGGAAGACACAAAATAATGTATAAAGATTTTGGGGAGATTTTCAGACTTATCTGTTTTTAACCCATTTTTTAAGCTAAGAATCTGAATTTCCACCATAACTTGGACAAAATTACTATGAAATCAACCTGTTCTTTTTCAAGTTTTTATTTTAAAACTCCACACACACAAAAGAACACCTCTAAAAACGTCATATAAAGGTATTAGAAACAAGGGTAAGCCTTGTAATGTTTAAACAAGGTTTATTATAAAACACTATTTTTCAAAGTAGTGTTTCTTACTGCTTTATATATTTATGTCTTATTTACCTACATGCAGCGTGTATTTTATTATGGTGTTTGGAGCTAAACCCTGACCACTGCTGTTGCATCATATCTGTTTTTATTTGCTAAAAATTGGTTATAGAATTTTTTGGTTATAGAAATACCAAGCAAAAATTTAGTTTTTATTTACAGAAAACGAGAAATGGTCAAAATAAGAAAAAAGATGCTGAGCTTTCAGATCTCAAATAAAGCAAAGAAATCAAGTTCATATTCATTTAGAAACAACAAAACTAATGTTTTAACTCAGGAAAAGTTCAGGAATCAAGATTTGGTGGAATAACCAGAAGGATTTCAATGGGGTTCGGTGCAGTGGGCTCTTCATTTTACATTCATTTGTAAACTCATAATATGTGCAGGCTATAATTTTAAAAAATAATAAATAAGTCCTATTTTTTATGATTGTTTTATTCTTGCTGAATTATAAACATTTAATTTTTTTATGTTTCAGTACTGTTTTTAATTGAAATAATTAAATAATGCATTAATCGATTAATTGATGCATTAATTGATTAATGCATCGATGTTGCATTAGATTAATGCAACGATTGATGTTGTTTTTTATGTCAATATTCCAGGTCAGACTGATATGCCTGTGGAAGGGCTTGAGGCGACAGTGAAGGCGATCACTCTGGTTGAAGACTTCACCGTCTTTGACACACCGCTGCCTCTGCCCAGGTGACAGCTCAGGCTCCACAAACACTCACCTCCAATATGTTCTCCAATTCTCCTGGAAACGTTTCTAATCCCCATGGAAACGATTTCAGATTGATTAATCAACAGTACCTGATTCTGATTTAAATGTTCTCCTTCATTTTTGATCGTCTAAGTGACATCGATGTGGACCATGTGTCCCTCAACCAGTGTCGCTCAGAGGATATCACTCTGAAAGAGGATTTCGGACATCAGTTTTTGAACTTTCAAGACATCGGTGAGAGAAAGATTGTTTTCATCCTCCTCCAGAGTTTGATGTTTATAGTAGTTTTATCATTTTTAGTTTCTGTTAATAAGGCAGGATCCATTTTTTTGACACCACATTTCCTAGGGCAAAGCTGCTTCTCATTTAGTCTTTGTCTCTTTTCGCTCTTTCTGACATGTAGGAGATGAGTTACAGAGCCAAGCAAACACACTGCTGGACCAAAGCTTTGATGACTTTTCAGCACATAGAGACGGATTTGGCGATGAGGAGAACGAATTTGACATACTTGGTAGGTCGAATTAATTAAGCTCCTTTTTGTTCTTAAATCTAATGAATTAAAAAGCTCAGCATTTTTTCCAACTCTTTCCCTTGTTTTGTTAAAGCTGCAGTGTGTAATGTTTATAATAAGTATTTTTTTAATATATTTGTTAAATTTGTCACCATGTCCTGACAGTTTGTAATTAACCAGATAATCTGTGAAAACATTGATCTCCTCCACCGTCTCTTTGAGCTACTATTGAGAAACACACTGTCCAAGAACAACCAATCAGAGGGTGTTATTGCTGTCAATCATCCTCATGTGCTCACTGCTAAATGTGCTAATGCTGCAGAAACAACTTGTGATTACAGGAAAACTGTTTATCCGCCATTTTCGGTGGGCTTGGTCTCTTAATTTTTTACAGAGCTATGTGTGACAGCTTAAACAAATATGTAAATAATGTTTTTTTTTTTTTTTTTTAAGTTACTGCAGCTTTAATGTTTATTTCCATTAAAGGTAACAGTTTGTCATAGATTAAAGGGATCTGCTGCTTCTTGGTTTCCCTTCAGACTTCCTGACAAACCCCATCGATCAGATTGAAACCCAGAGTTTCATCCAGGAAGAGCTGCAAAGTGAAAATAAAGAAGCTTCTCCAGTTCAGGATGATGAACCTCACATGGGTGACGATGTTTTACAAAACAGCACTTTTATGTCTGGAACAAACTCTGTGGGTTTTCATGTGTGTGATGGTCGTGTTTCTCCTGGTGTTTTCCAGACGTCGACCTCGGCTTTCCTGAGGAGACGGTAACTGAAATCACTCTGCTGATCAACGATGAGGACGCTTTCGCTTTAGAACCCGTTCCCATCACGCGTAAGCAAACGCCTCAAACTGGGATCCTCCATTTCCCAGTGATCATTAAGGAGTCAGCTGAGATGTTGCGATGGCTGGGTCTGTCGCAATAAATCAATTATAAAACTAGCTCTGTAATTGCTATTTGTTTTATCATTTTTCTCTTTTCTTTCTAACTAAAACTGGATGATAAAACTCTTCAGTCTGATACTTTGGTCTCAACATTCCCTTTTTTTTAAATTACAATTTAGTTTACAGAGATTTCATAATTCATTTGGTTTTTCCTGTTGTTTTTATTTTGGATATTTAAAACATCTCCCAGTTCCAGTGTTAAATATTCATCAGAATCTAAAGTTTAGTGATTTTTCAGAATGTGTTGTTGCCATTATCATTTTATCACTTAAAAATGTCCCAAAGTAACAATATTATCGTTTATCGCAATAACTTCTGGGATGATTTATCGCCCAGCAATATTTGTTATTGTGACAGACGTGGCGATCGCAACTATTATTACAAATTCAGTCACTTTTCACGGACTTATAATTTTCACCAGTCATCGCAACTTTTGCTCACTAATAACTTAACCATTTTCTTTAATTTCTGACCAATCACTGCAACTCGGCTGAACTTTGACCAATCTGCTTTTCCTTTTTCTAATCTAACTTCCTGTTTCATGACGTCTCTTGAAAACCAAACCTGCAGGATTATGCTAAACTGTAAAAATTGTTTTTTTGTTGTTTTTTTTTGTGTGCAAAAAAACACTTCAATATGCTCTGTAGCAGTGTTTTTAAAGGGACGGCCACCAGGAGGCGCTACAGGGCCTCTGAAAACTTGAGGGAAGACGTGGAAAAAAATGGCAAAAATAAAGATTTTTGCTCAATTTCTTTATATAATTTCTTTATATCAAAGTATATTTTTTTTATTTAAAATATCTAATCTATATTTAAATTATAAAATAAATGTTCATCTTGGCCATCTAAAATCAGAAGGAATGAGGCAGCATTTCTGCTAAACAAATATAATAATTATTGAGAATTAAGGAGAAAAAACTTACTAAACTTTGATATTTCTTTACATATTTTGAAGCCCGGTTCTATTGGACTGACTTCTACTGTTTATCCAGTTAATGTTAATTTTAATAACCAATATCAAATTCTTCTTTTGGCAGTTCCTCAGGATGTGACTTTATTGTATTGACGCTGATATTTCAAGAAGCTACTTGGTAATGTTATGTGCACTTTAAATATTAATTATGTTAAATCCTTTTTTGGATACTTAAGTGCAGCAATTTGAACTGTTTTGTAAAAATAAAGCTTAAAAAAACTCAACTTTTTGAGAGAGGTGCTGTAAAATCAGAAATTTTAATCCGCAACTACCACATAAAAACATTGCAACATCCTGGAGGGACTAAGAAGTCAAACAGCCTTTTTGATTTAAAAAAAAATAATTGTTTTTATTTAAGCAAACGCTGAGAGAAAGCTGGGTAAGAGGAAACGTAAGCTGGTGGTCGACCAGATGAAGGAGCTGAGCAACGACGCCATCAGGGAGCAGATCTCGGATTATTCGGATCTGGTCGCTCCGCTGGACATGGCCCCACCGACGGTGCAGCTCATGCTCTGGAAGGAGAGCGGCGGAGCCGACAAACTCTTCTCCAAACCGTGCTCCACTCTGGTTAATCCACTCATTAAAGAGGTAAAACACAACATGTTTTGTCTTTTACCGTATTAATACCTGATACCTGTATGTAAATGGATGTTGCCTTCGCAGGTCTTTGCCAAAAGTGTTTTCCAGGTAAAATTTTACAGCGTAGAAGAAGAGGTTGAACAGATGCGGCAAGAGAAACAAAAAGGTACGATTATATGAGTCTTGCTTAATGTGATTAATGTGCAAACGCAAGGACAGTCACTGAAACGCCTGATGAAGATGCATAAAAGCCTTAAAATAAATGCATTTTCTTATTGCAATCCACTGCAGAAACACAGAATCTGTTTTCTAGTTTCTAGAGCAAATATCTTGAAATAAGACAAAACTGTCAAGTTACTTTTCAGCAAGTAACTTGACAGTTACTTGCATACTTGACATAATATTTTGTTTTAAGTCAATAATTCTTGAATATTGATGAAAAAGTGCTAGTTGCTCTGGCAAATTATTTCACTTTTAACATGGGAAAAATGTAAAATGTCATAAAGTGAAAACATGTTTATACGTTCCTAACTCTGTAAGTCTTTTATGTAAAATGTTTCGGTTGCAGGAGAAAACGGCCTTTTATTAACCCTTCAGACTAACAGACCCATCAAAACTGTCAGATTATCCTCAAAAATAGTCCAAATAGTTTGAATGTGTTTTTATTTTTCGTTCTTTCCTTCTTTCAGAAAGATTCTGTCATGTTTATGTTTTTGAGTAAGAATAGAAAGTTTTGCTGTTTTGCTTTTCAATTTTTCACATGTTTATCCAAAAGAAAAAGACATAAAACTTCAGATAACTAACAAACGAGATGTTAACATACATGGAAAAACATCTGAATGTAGCAGAAAACTGTCAGTATTCAAGACGTAGACAGAAAAAAAGGAGTAAATTTCTGCAAAAAACTCAGAAATGATGAGATCAGAAGTTCTCTAGAAAAATATAGGAAACTCTGTGAGCTCCATGTCGAAAATGTTCAAGAAAAAACCTCAGAATCTTTTACATTAACTTCATAAATTTTCGAGAAAAAACTTGGAATTTTGAGGTTCTTTTTTTTTTCTTTTTTTTTAGAAAGTTTCTGAGATTAATCCCAAAATTTCTGAGATTTTTGATGGAAACTTTTGCCTTTTTTTTGTTTTTTATCTGCAGTGATCCCAATTTTTGCTGTACATTTGTGAGATAAGGGGAAACAAATCCCTCATTGACCACCAGGGGGCTCTGCATGTTTTAAAACATTTTATAAAATATTTTTCCAGCAGATTTGTTGTATTTTTTCTACCTGTTCTGATTGGTTTCATTGCAGCTCAGGGAGACATCAGCTCCCTCTTCACAGGCGACGCCAGTGTGGGAGATTCATCTGCAAACACTGAAGTAACTCACAACACTGAGCTGATGGCCTTTGACCAAATGAATGACAATCAGGAGACGTATTCTGCCGTCCTCCATGTAAGCTCTAACAGGAAGTGTCACCTGAAAATGTGAGGAATGTCATGGTTTTTTACTCCTTTGTGATCTGTGTCTGTCAGGATGAACTCAGCGTAGATATCGCTCATCCCGACCTTCCGTCAGAGGACTCCATGTTTGTCCATCCTTCTGATGTGGAGCAACGCACGCAGTCAACTTCTCTCCACACCCAGGTGCTTACGAGGAAACAGACGCTTCCTATCGCTTTTCTCCTCCTGCTGGCCTCCTCTCTGGCTCTAAATAACTGAAATGTCTGAAAATAGCTGGTAGTGAAGCTTTAGTCTGTCGGCTCCTAACAGATGGCAGGTGTTAATTTTCCCCTGCTGGCTGGACGATGTGTGCAGCATCCCTGATTAAAAACATGGTGCTTTTCCAACCTGCAGTCTCTGCTGGGGAGCCAGGACTTTGAGGAGAGGAGAATAACTAGGAGAGCAATGAAGCTTCTCAACAACCTGAAGGTAAAAGGCCTGCTACTGAAAAATAACAAAACTACAGGTGAAAAAATAGCTGACAGGAAAATAAAATGTCATTATAGATCCAAAACATAAAAAAGGTTCCCTTATTAAAATAAAAACATCCAATTATTTTCTGTTTTGTTGACAAATTTCTCTTGATTTGTAGTTATGGGCCGAATAAAATCATTTAAAGGGCCACGACTGGCCCCTGGGCCACACCTTCGTCACCCTTACACAGAGATACCCAAAAATTATACCGAAGTAAAAACAGCTCTACTTGACCATATTTTAACCCAAGGAAAAAAGTATTTGGTAAAAAGTCTACTCAAGTATTCATCAAATTATCAATCATTCAATATTTAAAAATGATGTAATCAGACGGACCAAAATATAAAGTTAAATAAAAAGTAACAAAATCAGGGAAATAAAAAAATTATCTTTTTTTTTTTTTTTCAATAAAAAACTTTATCAAAAGCTGCAAGTGTGAGTCTGTGTCAGTGGGTAAAACGTTCAGAAAATTTAGTAGAAAGTACAGAGTGGTAAAAATACTCCTAAAAGTAAATTTTGTCAAAAAAAAAGTTACTCAAGTAAATGTAACTAGTTACTGCCCAACTCTGTTAAATGTACATTAACACATTTTATTCAAAACTGACAGTTTTTTTGTTTTGTTTTGTTTTGTTTTTGTTTTTTTTTTGAGGATTTTGCTACACAAAAATTATTTCTGCCTTATTTTTCCCCAGGAATGTAACGACTATTACAAAAACGGACTGAAACGACACCTGAAACCAATCAGAACTGATCTGATGGATGTGTTTGCGTTTTGTTTCTGCAGCACAGCCACGGCGGCGCCGGAGATCCCGCCTTCAGCCTGCTGTCGCTCTGCAGAGGAAACACTCGATCGCAGGCTGCAGCCACTTTCTTGTCTCTGCTGGTTCTGAAAAAGCAACAAATCGTGGTTCTGCACCAGCCGGGCCCATACCTGGACGTCTCTGTGGCCCCCGGGCCCAAATTCTACACCTGAAGCGGTTCTGGTTGTTTGGAGTAGATGCCGTTTGGTCACAGCAAGCTCATTTCAGTTGTATGAAACTGGTGTTGGCCTGTTTCTGAGAGAGAAAGTATTTATTTTTTATCGTTCTTTGTATTTTGTAACTTATTTCAGCTGCTGGTTTTTTACATTCCCACCTGTTTGGTTCACGTCTTGTTCGAATGTCACCTGCATGTCGGAGCAGCTCCATCCCAGGTGTGATTCATTTAACCTGAGAGAGAAAACCAAGGTGAAAACTTACTATGTAAAACATATATAAAATAATTCTCACACCTGTGAAGTTTGATGACAGGTTTGTTGTGTAATTTAAATATTTTGTCCGTGCCAACAAAGTTTTAATTTTCTGAAAGCTAAAATCATCAAAGTTATAAGAAATAAGGGCTTGGAATATTTACTCTTTACGCACCGAGTCTAAAAAATAGCTTCAGTTTCTGAAATGAGTAACAAAAAGCATTTATTTTCACAATGTTCTACTTTTTTGAGATGTAAATGCCTTAAAATTAAATCAAAGGAAGGAAGCAAAACAAAACCAGGTACAGAGTGCAGAGAAACACATTTTTTCAGAAACCTGACGTTTTGGTTGTATGTAATATTCTAATTTTCTGAGACACTAAATGAATAGATTATTTATTATCTACGTTTCGCTGTAGCAAGTGATTCACACGTTGCATGATTTACGTCAGAAATCAAATGAAAGTAGAAAAAAACATGGAAGAACGTGTAATTTTAGGCTAAACTAAAATGTAATTGATGTAATCAATTCACAAGTTAATTTACCAAATGTTTTCTCCACATCACAAGTGAAATTTTATTCCTTCCTCTAAATGCAACCTGTTCATCTCGTGATCTCAAGAAAACAAAGCCTGTTTTCTTGAGATTAACTTAACTCAAAAACTTAATTTGAGGGGGGGAAAAATGGGGGAAAGTATATATGTGGAAAACAAGAAATGAACTCAATATCTTGAGAAAAACATTGGAGAAATTATTTATCTAGAAAATACAGGAAGTTAAGTGATTATCTCAAGAAAACTATTTGAAAGCTAAATTGTTTCAAGAAAATCATTGAGAAATTAATTTTAACTCGAGAAAACCATTGTTAAATTAACCCGAGATAACAAGTTAATAATGAAAATTAACTCGTTTTCTCTAGTAAACGTAAAATTAAGACATTATCTCGAGAAATCAAGACAAAGTTTTTGTGGATAATATGAAATTAACTCATTATCTCTAGATAACCAGTGGGGATTAACTCCTTGAGAAAACCATCAAGAATTTAAGTCGTTATTATGAGAAAATGGTTAAGTCATCTAATAACGATGTTATTAACCATCGTTAAGGAGGTATAAGGAGTTAACAATGGAAATTAAGTCGCTATCTCTAGAAAGCCAATAGAAATTAACTCCTTATCTTTAGAAAACCACCAAGAAATTAAGTCATCTCTGGAAACCCAGTGGGAATTTAACTCCTTATCTTGAGAAATCAGGGATTTAAGTCGTTATTGCGAGAAATTGATCTCTAGAAAACCATTACTATTAACCGTCATTAATAATGGAAATTAAGTCGCTACCTCTAGAAAACCATCAAGAGAAAAATGTGAAAAACGTCCACTCTCGGCTGCCGTAGACTGTATGTGTGTAACGAATCTATATAATATGCGTTTCACTCAATTAGCGATAAAACTATATTATTGTACTTTTTTTTAGATCCTTCCTAATATGTTTTCAGGCTGAGTGTTTTATCGGGTCTGGGTTGTGAGCGGCTGCTCCGCGTGTCTTGCGGGGATGTTGCGGGTCTCCAGATGAGGCGTGATGAGTCCCTCCTGTCACTTTAAGAAGCAGCAATGCAGCAGCGGCTCTCGCCTCATTTCGTCTCGGTGCTTCATGGCTGCAGGATGGACTCTCATCAGCACCGCCAGCACCTCTTCTTCCTGCTGCCGCCGGGGACCATGAAGTCGGGCCGGAACCGAGGCTCTTCCGCGGTACCGAACCGGTACTGTTTCACCAGCACAGGTAGAACCCGTCCGCCTCCGAGCTCCACCTTTCCATCCGCTGTATATAGGACACTGCTGAGTCTGGGTTCGTTTTATTTGCTAAGATAGAAAGTAGATTCTGGCTGATTGAATCTCTCTTGTGCGGGGACTTGTTTATTTTTTTATTTTTTTATTTATTTCTTATCGTTTTAATTTATGTAAAATTATTTCCTGCGTGTGACAGACGGGAGGGATTCGCTGCTGACATTTTAATCGCTGCATCATTTGAACCTGAAGCGGTCTGGTTTCATCCTCCTCCACACTTACGTAAGGTGATTGCGTATTTCTCACCAGCTCTTTTCCACTTGTTGCGCAAAGCAGAGCAGAGCTTCGTCCTAGAAAAGGAGGATGTAGGACGGCGAGGAGAAGCAGGCTCTTCTCCTCCAGACCGGGTCTTCATCAGCTTTATGAAACTTTGCTGAGATCCGGCAAGTTCTGAGGAAAATGGCGACATTTTGTGCTCATTTCACATAAATATTTCTCTTTAAGTTCATTGTTTACACTCTGCTGTGCTTAGTTTTACAAAAATGTACGATATTTCTGACTTGTTTGAGTTATTCACAATAAAATAAATGTTTTTATAGAAGTAGCAGAAGTGAAGTTATGCCTCATTTGTAGTTCTTTGCAAAAATAAAATAATTCAGAGCCCTTTAATTTCTCAACAACAAAAACGGTAATGTAGTAGAAAACTTTAGAAAAACAAATGATCTGAGAAGTTTTTGTGCATTTTTATTCAGTCATATTTACTCTCATAAAATCTAGTGAAATTAATGTTCTTGTTTCCTGACACCCTTACATAAAATCAGATGTAATTAGTTGGAATTAGTATGCGTAAGTGAAGGATTAATTTATATTTTTTGTGATAATTGTGTTGTAGTTTAATTGTTTTTGGTATTTATTGTTTGTATTGATTTAATTTTTGTATTGACTAAATAAGGACAACAGATGACTTAAAGCCTTTTGGCTAATTCTGCCGTGTTTACAGAAATGTGAATTAATGTTGCATTGTCCCTTCCAATTAAACTAAATTAACATTTTTTAGAATATTACTAAATTCAATGCTTGTTGCACTTAACTGCTTCAGATCATTAAGAAAATCCAAAATAGACAAAGGTAAGCTGAAGAAATAAAAACATTATATTTTCAAATGATTTTATTTATTAAGCGAGAAATCCAAACCACCTTCTCTCTGAAAAAAGTAAACATCTCTTAAAGTTAGTAACTTTTGTCTGACATAAACATATCCAATAATGTTTAATGGACGAATTTTCTGCTGAATCGCTTTAATCCATAAAATCTGAGGGTTTCTGAGCCTGAAAGGACACCATGCCAGGCCGAGCCTCAGGGGGATTTAAACCTGAACTGGGTCACTGAAAAACCTTCAGTTTAATTTATTTATTTAGCCATCCAGAGGTGAACTGGCTCTGTGTCGTCGTCCTGCTGGACAACCAAAGTGTTCTTTAGTTTAAGGTCAAAAATTGACAGATTTCCATTCTTTGCTCCATTAATCTCAGCAAATCCTGCCGTTATGATGTTCTTTTTCTGAAAAACAGAATGAATTAAAACAACCATACCACACACTCGGGCATAAGAGAAATTTACAGTCTCAACTTCACCTGGAAAACGACTACACTGCAAAAACGCAAAATCTTACTATTTTGGTCAAGATTTGAGTGCAAATATCTTACTACAGTAGAAACAGGGAAAAAAAAACTTTCAGCAAAATATAGGAGCTTGTTCTAAGTCAGTAATTCCTTAATATTAATGAAAAAGTACTAGTTCCACTTATAAGGCATTTTTGCCATGTTATAAGTGAAATAATCTGCCAGTAGTAATTAAAAGTTCTTTGTCTAAAGAGCAAGTGATGGAAATAACGGCATACTACTTTAAAACAAAGATGCATTTCAATGAATAAAACTATAACAGAGTTGAAAAAATGCACTACCAGCCCAAAATAAATTAAAATAATCTTTCACACTTCTGAGTTAATAATTAGGACAATGATATATTGTTTGCAACTTATATAGCTCATTTAATGCATATGTCCATTAAAGTTTGTTTTAATTTTTGAGAAAAGGTTTATCCAAGATTTGTTTCTTCTTCCTGCTCTCTGTTTGCGAATTAATGATGAAATTTGTTAAATGAAGCGAAACGTTTTATTTAGGTCTGGACAATAACTCAGTAACAACATATGTACCCATGATTAATATCAACAGATGATATATCTGGAAGGATATTCAGGATATAGAAAATTCACTGAACTCTAATCCAGAACCGCACAGCATTCTGGGAAATGTAGGCAGAGGAAAGACTTGAGCTTCTCAACCTCCCAAAGCCAGATAAGTTAGTGGGACCAACTAACTCACTCATTCTTTGGTTGCCTAGCAAAGACCTGTGGAGTAACTGAGGCAGCAGCAGTTTAAGGTTCCGCCATTTTGCCTCATAACTGCTTAAAAAAAAGCAACACCGTGGAGAGAAAGCTGTGGTTAAACAGGAAAGGTCACCTCAGACATTTAAAACAAAAAATATTCAATAATTGATACTGGATATGAAACACTTTTATGTTTTCAGCCATATTGTTCAGCCCTAATTTTATTACATAACTCAAATCCTAATCCAAGAGAAGGTTAGCAGTAGCGGTGATCCATCTGTTTCTAACAGTAACGATAAAAAGCAAGTAAATGTCTCTGCCAACCTCCAGTAATCAGACTGTCGTGTTGTTCTTCTGTCAGTATTCGTTGAATCATGTTTATTTTCAGCTCTGCTGCAGAAGGACAGCCCAGGCTGTGAACTCACTGGTCCTCTTTGTGTCCTCGCAGAAAGAAGGCTTTATTTCCTGCTAATATCTTTCCTAAGGGGTCAGACTGTTGTCACTGGGTTACAGTGAATATATACACAGAGCAGATCATTTAGGGCAGAATTCGTCCTCTTTTGGGATTCACCTGGCTGGATTTGAGCTTGTCTCTGATTATGTAATGTACTTATTTTGCTGCCTGCTGCAGTTATTACAGACTGGCTGTGAGGGCTCCCAGCATCCCATTAGCAACAGCACAGACGACCTCGGATTTGCTTTTTCACCCCAAATGTCTCTCACTCCGAGTCGGAAGTCATCCTCCATTCAGCGCAGGTAATTTTCAGAGTTTTAAGTCTCACTCAGCTGTAACTTTAAAGGGAACACATGCCAAATTTAAACTTTACATGTTTTTATACTTTCATTTGGGTTTCAACTGCTGCTAAAAACAACTCAGGCGCTTAAAAAAACGAGAAAAAAAAAAAAAAACAACCAGCCCTTTTTTGGCAATAAATTAATGTTTTCTATGTCAGGAAAATGAGCCATTTCAAAAACCTCCTGATTGTTAATGCTGCGTTCCAGTTATTTGTTCAGTTTTTAGTTGCAGGCAATACAGGTAAAACTGATTTTAGACGGACTCTTACTTGTCTTTTACAATAGGTGTGTTTCCATTACAGCTCACTACTGTTGATGCGAAGAGCAGCCATATTGAAACGCAAAGCCCACCTTACAAGTTGTAACTGGAGGTAGTTGAACTTGCTCCCTGTTTCTCAGTGGGAAATCCGACTTGGGGAGGGGGGTCCCAGATGATTTTTCCAACTAGGAAATCAGGATTTCCCAGTTCTAAATACAGCTGGAAAGCAGCATTGGTCACAATCGAGAAGCACTGCGGTGTTACCTAGCAACCCCAGCCAAGTCCAGCCCCGTTACCTAGCAACCCACACTCAGCTCCTGCAAGTTTGGTCAGCTGGTTTTATTGTATAATGGCTGCTGGAAAAGACGAGTGTTTTGTTGTCGACTTACCATCCAGAAAACCACTTTCTGCATTCTTGTTGGTTGTGCAGGAGGCTCCACTTATGCTATTCAAAGATGTGCGGTTGTATAATTGCGATAATTTTTTAAATAAATTGTAACAAACATGTTTTGTATCGTCTACAAACCTTTCCTAACCTGTTTATGGAAGGATAATAAATCACCTTTAAGGCTTTGGAGTAAAGTCTATTTTCCCCTTAAGGCGCTCTGTTGGAACGAGTGGCGGGAGCAGGGGATGTTCCCATAGCGACACGTCCAGCACTTACACCTATCCCGGCCGGACGAGGGGTTCTGATGGCAGCCCCACAGCCCGGACCAATCCAAGCACGCCCAGGTGGGTTACTGTTCGGCCGCATGAGCAGAACAAGGGTTTCCAGTTGGAGTGTTAATGAGTTGGTGTGTTAATGAGTTGGTGTGTTAATCAGGTGTTCACCTGTTTGTGCCGATTCAGGCGCCAGACGAAGCACACGGCCTGCATCAACAACCATGGGATCAAAGTCCCGGCGCCGGAGCAGTACCTGACCCCACTGCAGCAGAAGGAGGTCTGCATCCGACACCTGAGGGCCCGGCTGAGGGAGAACGTGGAGCGACTGCAGCACAGGTCCACCAGCCATCCAACCATCCTTTCATCCATCCAACCAATCAACCAACCAACCAGCCAGCCAGCCAGCCAGCCAGCCAGCCAACCATCCATCCATCCAACCAATCATCCATCCAACCCCCCAACAAACCAACCAGTCATCCAACCAACCAACCATCCATCCATCCAACCAACCAACCATCCAACCAACCAGCCATCCATCCAATCATCCAGCCATCCAACCAGTCATCCAACCAACCAGTCATCCATCCATCCATCCTCAATTAATCCATCCAACCAACCAACCAACCAGCCATCCATCCATCTACTAATCCATCCTTCTTTACTTCCATCAGTCCATTAATACATCTATTCATCTGTCTGTCCAACAATCCATCCACCCATCTGTCCAACCAACTGCCCATCGATTAATCAATCCATCAATCCGTCCGGCCGTCCATCTGTCTACTAGTCCATCCAGACATCCATTGTTGAGAACGAGAATCTCAATCGATGAATCATAATTTGTATTGACACACGGAGCATAAAATCCGTCCGGCCGTCCATCTGTCTACTAGTCCATCCAGACATCCATCCATTAATCAAGCTATTTTTCCATTTTATGTACATCAAACCATCCATCCATCTTTCGTTCATTCATCCATTGTAATAATCCTTCTCTTATTATTTTCCAGGGACTATGAAATAGAAGAGTTGAGGACCCAGCTGAACAAGATGCAGGAAGACTGGATAAAGGAGGAGTGTCACCGCCTGGAGGCCCAGTTAGCTCTGAAGGAGGCCCGTAAGGAGATCCAGCACCTGCACGAAGTGGTGGAGTCGGTCAAATCCAACATCGGCGTCCATGACCAAGACCCTCACGATTATAAGCCATACTCAGGGCTGCAGGCAGTTCGGCCTGGAGGAAAGTCCAGGTCTTGTGGTTGTTCCCCCGCCAGCACCTTGACCCGCTGTTCCACCTTGACCCGCCGGAGCAGCGAGGCTCTGCAAATGGACCGCAACCCTCCAGAACCAAGCGGGGCACCTCGCTCCGCGGAACAAACCCACCTGCTGTTGGAGGCGGCGCGCTTGTCTGAGCAGCTGCCACACCAGGCTCACCACCTCCGGCCCGGACCGGCTGTCTCCCGCTCGGCCACCTGTGAGCGTCTGTGCAGCGGCGGCGCCGTGCTGCCCATGTCCCACTCCTGCCACTCCCTCAGCAGCAGCTGCAGGTGTGGTGGACATGCCTACCTCCCGCATCATCCCCTGTTCCTTCACTTACCTCAAGAAGAGCCGCCACTTTCAGCAGCAGCAGCAACACCACCCACCGTCCCGGTCCCAGTCCCGGTCCCGGAGAAGAAACCGGAGGTCCGGTCTCAGGGCTGCAGCCCCACCATGACCTGGCTGAGCAAGGAGAGCAGCACCGAACAGCTGAGCGTCATTTCCACAGGGAAACCAGAGGTCACCCTTTCGGATCCATGGTCAGTGTCAACATCTTTACCTCTGCTGTCCCGTCCAGATCTCCCTCTTGCTGCTGCTGACGAACCTGAGGACATCAGAAAGGTGCTGGCAGGGCCCCACACCCACCAACCCAAGCCAGTAGAGCAACTTCCTGTTAGACAGGAAGCTACTGTACTGGAGTTTGACGAGGACGAAGCAGAGGGAAGTGAGGACAGGCGACCCCCTGAGTTGTCACACTGGAGCCGCTACTTCCTGGTAGACCTTCTGGCTCTGGCGATGCCGGTGGTTCCCACTATGGCGTGGCTGTGCCGGGGGGCACCACAGGAAGTCATGCCCGCCTACCACATTGGCTCCCTGCTGAGAGGCTGCTGTGCTGTGGCCCTCCACTCGCTTCGGCGGCAGGGCGCAGGCCGGGACAGGCCGACCGCTGGCATGAACGGGACAACTTCAGTCTGACTCTTCAAGCCCACTTCTAGATTAACGGGGATCTATTATGCCAAATTAACATTTTCATGCCTCCATTTGGGTCTCAACTGCTTCTAAGAACAACCCAAGCAATTTTAAAAAAAGAACATCCAGCTATTTGACAATAAGGCTACGTTCATATCGCAGCCAAAAGTGACCCAGTTCCGATTTCTTGTCAAATCGGATTTCTTGGCGTGGTCATTAACACTTCCAAATAAATGCAACTTGTATGTGATCTCCAGTGTGAACTACCAGAAAGTGTCCCGCATGCACAGTAGAGGGCGCAATAACGTCACACAGAGAGCGCGTGCAGTGTTTTGCCGACCGCCATTAATAAGAAGTGCTCAGTGTTTGGGGAAGAAAACATGGATGCTAAACACATAAACACATACAACCATCATTTGTATGGTACTACAATCATTCTACATACTACAATCATTTTGACCAAAACTCACACAAAGACACACACAAGCTTTTCTCTCTGTTACAGTTACTATTTTGAAGTTGTTTTCCGACAGGAGCCAGCACATTAACAACTTATTCCTCATTATCGTCCGTCATGGTTGTTGCTTTTCTTCCCAGTTGGGCGTATCAGGACACAGAATAGTGACGTGGACGTTAGGTCGCATTTGAAAAAAAGCTGACCTCTGTTGTTCCTATGGTTCAGACTGTCATGAAAATATCAGATACAGGTCGCATTACATAAAAAAAAAATGGAATTGGGTCACTCCAGCCTCCAGTGTGAATGCAGCTGAAGTTAACATTTTTAGCCTTTAGAAAACCGTTTCAAAAACCTTCCGTTACCTAGCAACTCCAGCCAAGCTCAGCCCGTTGCCTAGCAACCCAGTCAAAGTTCCAGCACATGGCTACTGGAAAAGACAAGTGTTTTGTTACTGACTTACCAGAAAATATGTTTGTATAATGCTTGAAGACGGTTGTATAATGTCTGTTTGCAGCCATTTTCAAGTGCGAGTGTAAACATTGAGTTGGGAAGCGAGGCCAGCAGCAGCTTGTTTGGATTTAAAATGACAGGAGGCCCTAAAACTGAATAATTATGTGCAAAAATGTAATGAACATGTTTTGTATTGCCCATAGATCTATTCTAACATGTTCAAGGAAGCATAATAGGTCACCTTTAACATCACCAGTCTAATCATCTGCAGATCAACTCTGACTTTTAAATCCCTGCTCCTTGTTGGATGCCTGCTCATTTAGGAATTTTAGGAATTAAATAATTGCGCTTGTAATTCTGTCAGCCGGTTAGTGACTTAGAAAAACAAGAATTAGCTGGAATTGTTTAATTTCTCACATATGCCCTCTGCTTTTGCAATATTAGAGTATTATTGAAAAGTTTAATCAGTTTTTCAGTTCAAAAAGGGAATCTCATCACACAGAATTACATTTTAGGTTGTTTTTTTTTTTCAGATAATGTTTATTATTTTAGGGCTTACAGCAAATGAAAACCCAAAATTCCGTTTCTCAATATTTCATTTGGGATTTATGTTATGGCCTACACCAGAGGTCTGCAACGTTAACAATTGAAAATACATTTTGCCCTCAGTCCAGCTAAATACAGCATAAGCGCTTCAAATGTTAATGATTTGAAAAAAGACAACTTCCATTTTTAAATTAAATATTTATTATAGGAAATTTGTTGTACGTTTTAAAGAAGCACAATTTTATTTCCAGTTTTAGATTTTAAAACAAATCAAAATGTGACAATCTTTGCAAACAGAGGATTAATAAATGTAAAGAATATAAACGGCTACTTTCATTCAGTTGTGCAAGTTCAATACAATTATTCTACAGAAAATCTGGAAAAACTACTAAAACATGCATTTGTTAGTATATTTGATCATTTTTAGCTAAAGTTTTAAAGAGCTTGGTCAGATTGGATTATATTTGTTTTAGTTCATTCTTCATTCTGTTGATCGCTTTCTTTATGGAGATGCTGATTCCAGTTTCCAACAGGATTTTGTACCTGTTCACTCTGATAAAGGTACATTTCTGTATTTAAAAACTTTCTATATTGACTTTATTTAGTGTTCAAAATTTTATGAGAAACTGAATCTTAAATTTCCATTTTCGCTGAGTCATAATCTTCAAAACAATACATTCTTAAAGTATAGAATTCTGTTTAAGTGAGTTTTAAACCGATTGTTATAAACTTTTCAAGGATATTCTGATTTACAGAGAGCTGTAAGTGCTCAGCTCCTTTAACAGTTTGCATGTAAAGCACAGATTGTTTCAGACCTGCATTGGTTTTGGTAACCAACCTTCAGGGCAAAGATGTACAGTTTATACAATTAAAAATAATCTGAAGTTATGCACTTCTCTTTTTGTATCAAAAGTATTTTAAATTAGATTTAAGGAAATGTTATCCGTGTCTGAGTGCAAGAAAAAGCAGGAATTCATTTTAGTTTTACAAACTTAAATCTAATGTTTTAAAGCATTTTACATGTTTGCTGCAGGTTTCTTGCTATATATGCTTGCTACAGTGTGTGAGGCCTTATAAAAAAGGAGTCAATTTCCACCAAAAAACTCAGAAATTCTGAGATTAACAGTAATTTTCTAGAAAAAAGCTTGGAAATGTAACTTTTTTTTTTTTTTTTTTAAGGACATCTCTGAATTTCAAGGTCAAAAATCAAAAAATGTTTTCATAATCTGTAAGCCATAATCATCAAAATTACAATAAAAAAGGCTTAGATATTTCACTGTGGAATGAATCTATGGGTTCCACTTTCTGAAATGAGTCAAAAAGGATTAAACTTTTTCACAATATTCTAATATCTTGCGATGACCCTTTATAAAGGTTTAACACTCTGTCATCAATGTACAATAATTCAGTCCAGGTTTGACCAGTCTATTGCAGTTATAACGCTTCTCTCAACAGCTATAAAAATACTTCAAAATGCTCTTTTGTGTTTCCAAACGTAGAATAAAGTATTTTATGAACCTTAAACTGTGTTGTAAAGAATTTATTTTCTAGAAATGATGAATAAAATGGTGTCCAGAGTTTTAAAACGGTGAAGCAGCGTCTTACCAAATGCAAAACGATAGGGGGCGCACTTTCCCCCAGAGCCAGGATATGAAGGCACAACGAACAGCCAACGTTTTCTTTCCCCCTGGTGAAGCTGCCTGCGTTTTCAACGTTTAGCTCTTTTCAGTTCCTGAAACTGAAATCAAACTTTTGTCAACCAAACTATTAAACTAATAATTTATTATATTTAAGGTATATTTAAGAGACTTGACCAAACACATGATAACTGTTCTTCACAGCGTATTGTAATCAATATTTTCCATGATTACCATGTTATCACCCACTTAAAATACACCAGTCATATGGCGCTAAATTGGCACCATAAAGTTTATTAAATATTTTTCAAACTGAATTTTTTTTTTTTAACTTAAAAAAAAGGTTCTGGGACTTAAATAAAATTAAAGATTCAAGTTAAAATTATTTTGAAACTGAGGAAAAGATTTAAATAAATAAAAAATACAACTGAAAAAAAAAGTTCATAACCATAATTATGAAACTGGAAAAAAAAGTTTTAGAACTGAAGATTTTTGAAAGTTAAAAAGAAAATAACTCCCCACTACTTTCAAGATTATTTTCCCCTCCCTTTCAGTTTTTATTTTCTTTTTAGCTTTCTGGCCCCAATTTAGTTCCATACAGAGTCTACCCAATAGACCAAAACACATATATTTATCTTGTCGAGTTTCTTGAAACATTTTGTCCTGCAAATAAATATAGATCCACGTAATTCATTGCAATTGTTATCGCAAATTCTGCAGTAATAATTGAGATTTTTATATGTGCAGCTAAAGTAAATTTTTCTGCTTTGAGATTTAAAACTGGATCTATCAAATCTTATATGTGTCAACAACATTTCATACTTTTAAGTTAAGTTGCCTAATAAACTGGACTTTATAATAAAATCACCCAAAATCCTTAAAAAAAGAGAGAAGAAACCACAAATGTTCATGAAAAAAAAAACTTTGGATAGTGCAAAAAATATTGCTCCTTAAGAGTAAAATGCTTCAGAGTTAAAGTTAACATGTTACAAATCTCACAAGAGAGATGTCCTTTTTTAAACAATTAGTCAATGCTATGTATATATATATATATATATATATATATATATATATATGTAATTAAGAGATATGCAGAAGATAAATATTTTATCTTCACCTGTTTCTATATTTTTTGATAATCACAAAGAAGGAAATGTTGAAACTTTCTACAAGAAATGAAAGCAACAAAAATTTTAAGGTGAGATTTAGAAGCAGCATGAATGTTTCAGTGTTCAGGAAAATGTAATCCATGAGACGGTTTGAGCAGTCTGAGAACATTTTATTGCAAAATATGGTTTATGGTTCACTTAATATTGCAGTCATCCAACTTTTTGTATCCAAAGCAAAAAAAAAAAAAAAAAAAAAAAAAAAATTCACAAATGTGCTTCAACACTGCTGCCCATAACATTGTAATACAACATTTTTTAAAATTTGTTTTTATGTAAATATGTGATTTATGATTATTTTTCAAAATGTTGTTGACCAAACTCTTAGAAATGCAGAGTGATATTAATAATAAAAAAGCTAAAATGTTTCCGTCTTTATGGGCATCGGTGTGTATTAGAGATGTAAAATGGCACATTAATCACCCTGTTTCCTTTTGGTAAATAAGAAGCTTGTTTCCTTTATTTCATGTTTGTTTTTTACTGTGCTGTAACACCATTAAATAACATTTCATAAATGAGGAAAAGCAAAGCAGTGTGATAAAACTGTGCACAAGAAAGCATTCCTTTGGGTAAAATGACTCCTTAACATCCTCGGAAGAAGCAACAGAAGCAGGCCTAACCTTGTTTTCTTTTTAACTGTAAACATTACACAAATTAAGTCACTTTGAAAATTATGCAAAAAAAAAAAAAATCTCACATCTGCTAAGACCTGCAGGTTATTAATGGCAACAATCTGACTTCTTTTTATCGTTTTTCTCGATTAAACTCACATTGGAAACGTTCTGAACTTCTAATTTTTCCCACTAGTCATGATTCTTAAATCCTTATTATATTCACGCCTGTTCATCACCGGCTATCCAAACAACGTAAGAACCACAGGAATGATGACACTTATTTGAAACATGGTCCTGATGGCAAATATAGCCAAAAAATGTCAAAATTAAGCCAAAGATTAAACAAAACGTCTAAATATATACCAGTAACAGAGCAAAAATACATGGGATGGGCTGACCTATGACTTAAAGTCTAACTTAGACAGTAATAATGAATCAAGTTTAAAAGCAAGTGAGATTATTCTGCATGAATCTGAAATGGCAACAGACAAGTGATGTAGGTCCTATGCAGGAATCATCGTTATTCCCTCCATGTTCCCGGGACAGGAGTCAACCTGCGACAGGAAAAACACGACACGGTTCAGGAGGAGAGACTCCATAAGATATCAACTCAAACTGAGGGGAATGAAAAGTTACATGTGATCCAAAATAATGTGAACATGAGACGATTTTACATTGGAACCACCAGAGGGGGTAAATCTGAGCTCCAGTCAGAGAAACATTGACTTTCTTTCAAAAACAACATGCATTTATCACTGATGCTAATCTGTTGTGTCTTTATTAATTTAAAACATTGGTGTAAAAACAAATTAACTTTACGACTGCAAAAATACATCTTACCAAGTATCTTTGGTCTAGTTTCTAGTGCAAAAAATCTTAGTAAACTTGAAATAAGAAAACTAACTGACAAGTAACTTTTTAGCAAGAAGTAGAGTTTTCTAAAGTAAATAATTCCTTAATATTGATGAAAAAAATACCACTTCCAGGCAGTTTATTTAACAAACAGTTCAGTTTGCATGATTGTTGTAATAATTTGATGGTGATATGATAAAAAGTATTTTAATAAGTATTAAGTCCAAAGTATAACTTCAGAAGATGATCAACATTGCTCAATTAATGTATTATTTTTTGTCTCATAAATATTATGAGTTTATTCTCATGATTTTAAAAGCAATGTTGCCTGTCTCCCAATACTCAGTTGCAGAGTATTAGGCCTAGTATTAGCGTTAGACCTGAATTCAAAGTAAAAATGAACAGAAACTGTACAGGAAACTTGTCAAACAAGATGGCCGCCGTGCGTGTGCCGACACACTAACTAAGGAAACCTATGGAGCGCATTGGTGAAAAAAGTCCTGATTTTCCAAAGTTGAGAATAAGTTGAATTAGAATTTTGTGAATGGAACATATGCAAAATTATTTTTTTAAAAGATCTACACGCCTCCAGGTCATTTAAAGCTACAAACTGGAAGCATCACTATAATCTAAACATCATCTCTGAAATAATTAGTTATTTCCAACTCACCCTAAACATCTGAGTGGAAATAAACAAAGCAGAGTGCACGAGTTTCAAGCTTCCAGCCCAAGCAGCTCCACGTCGAAGGTGAGAGTGGCATTTGGTGGGATGACCCCTGGGTGACCTTTACTGCCATAGGCAAAGTCTGGGGAGCAGATAAGCTTCGCCCGCTGGCCTACGCTCATCTGTGGACAGAATGGACACAGATCCAAAAACTTCATGCCGAGTGAAAAACAGACCAATATAAACACTGAACCCAACAGTGAATTATGATGCAGCCAGTTCCCCAGAAAGCCAGAACAACGGCTGAAACGTAAACAAGTTACTGAATAAAACGCTGCCGTTCTGAATCCAAACACAGATCTGAGGTTTGCAACATAACCTGGTCTCATTTGTGGTGTTTATTTTTCCACAATCATGTATAAAACTGTATAAAAGTAAAGGTTAGGAACGACTGCTGTTCATAAATACAATCTGTTTCTGATAAACAATTAATTGTAATCAATTGATGACTGAAATAATTGTCAACTAATTTTGAAACCGACTGTTAACTGGCATATAGACTCTAAAAAAGGAAAACTGGTGAAACACACTTAAGTTAAAATTGTACAAACCCCCCAAATAATTTTACATTTAAGATATTTAAAAAAAACTATCTGTAAATATGTTCTACCCAAAACTCCAACCGGCAAAATTGTAAAAAAAATAAATTCCTTTCCAGGATATTTTGCCATCTAATTATTAATTGGTCAATCCAAAAAATATTCAACAATCAGTGCAGCAGACAAGGCCGAGCTTTTCACATGTTGATTTTTTGGATTCTTTGCTAAAAATGATTAACCGTTCTCTAAGAGAACGCTGTTATTGTATTTTTAGGCAATAAAATGGTTATTTTCTTACTTTATAAATGAATTTAATTACTCAATCACATATTAGCATATTTCTAATATTTAAAAAAGGCTTAAATGAAAAATCTGCATCATGTGACAATTAATCGTCAGAATAATCGATAATTAAATCATTGTTAATTGCATCTCTACAATCTTACCGTTTCCTGACAATATTTTCTTCCTTATTCACTTAAATGTGAACATTTAATGCTTTTAATCTCTAAAATGGATCAAAGTTTCTATGGCAGATTGTTTAAATCACAGCCATTCATTCGTGTTGCTCTGCTCTCTACGTCCCACTGCACAGCTTTGACTCATCGAAAGTCGGAGGAGCAAAATGTTCCTGTGTCTCCAAGCAGACTGAAGAAGAAAAACTCATTTCTCCGTTTGGTGCTAAAAACTCCTGACAGTTACACACACACTCTTTAATCACACAGACCTCAAACTCAAGGCCCGGGGGCCGAATCTGGCCCACCACAGCTCTTAATGTGGCCCATAAACACCAGAGGGACACGCAAATAGAACCTTAAAGGTACCAGTTGTGTGATTAAATATTATTTTGTCGATAAAATCAAAGCCGTTTTTGTCCAGTCCCTCCACTTTTTCGTGATTCCATGATCGTGGAAATTTATGCAAAATCAATTACTTTTTCACACTAAACCATATCTTTGAGTTCGTTGCAAATTTTCTGCAAGAATTTTCACAAACATAGAATGTTGTCAGATTATAGTCTATAATTGAGTTGAAGAACAAGTCAAAGTTACAGCGTAAATATTTCAGAATTTCTTGTAAATACTTCTAAATTAACTCCACAAAAATCAATAATTTTGATTGCAAAAAGTCACAGAACAATCAAAATCCCGGAGGGACTGAGCAATGTGAAATGTTCATTTTTATTTGTTGAATACAGACACATATTTTTAATATTTTAACAGTTTACTGATGGGTTTATCAAAACATTCTGGCAAAACCGGGCCTTTGAGATCATTCATAATCTTGATACGAATTCAGATTATTTTGATAAAAATCAAAATGAGTTTGAAATCCCTGATATAGATGATATTAGGACTGGGCAACAAATCGGTAACAATATATATTGCAATATACACATGATTAATATCGTGATTTGGTGATCAACTCCCCCTGGTGGCTTGGAGGACTTCTGTTTTGTACCGTTTTACACTTGCTTATGTTTTTTTTTTTCCTTTTCGTGGCTCTTATTATTTTGCCTCTATTTCTGTGTTGCAGCATTTTTCGTTAGCGGCCTGTCTCTATTTGTTTAATTCGTATTTCGCCGTTAATTATAAAAAATAAAAAAAAACGTATTTCGCCGATTGTACCTGTCGGCTACCGTACTTTTTATAAACTTTTGACACATATGAAATATGACAGAAAATAACCTCTAATCAAACCAAAACAACTGTAAACAAGCCTCTTATTGTAATTAAAATAAACAAACCGACTAAACGTCGTCAAAGTGCACCGATTATGACCATTACAGATTTTATCAGCTGTTCTGGAGGGTTTCTCACCTGAGCTACTCCCTCTTCCCATCCTCGGATAACCTCCTGATGTCCAATCTTGAACTTAAAAGGCTTTCCTCTGGACCTCGAGGAGTCGAAAACTTTCCCATCGTCCAGGGTTCCTGGATAGAAACAGACCCGGTGACCAGTTTGTAGTTTTTATTCAGCCTCAGCCGTCAAGAAGTCACCGTTAGCTAGCGCTAGCTGGCTAACCTCAAAGCTTGCACCGTTTAGCTAATGGTTAATCTAAATAACCCTCCTAAGATAAAGCATCTCCGTCTGTGTAAACTGGAATCTGGTGGAGGGTTAGAGAGTAAAAACGTGTTTTAACCCAAACGTAGCTTATTTTAGCTGCAGGAAATATTAGCGTTCATGCTAACTGAGATAGCCAGCGGTTAGGTCCAAGAACGTTTGGACTTGTTCGGACCTTTTTACAAACTTTGAAACCCTTAAGGACTTAATTAATACACAAAGTTAACCTAAAACATAAAACACGCTGCGTCTAAATCTGTGAGCATTCTTCCCACTCACCGACATAGTGCACCACGACGCGCTGTCCCTTCTTCGGGAATGTCCGTCCTAAAAATAAAAAACAACAAATAAAGGGGAAAACACGGAAGGTGGGGTTTCCTTCTGAACTATACGGCCCAAATGAATGAAACAGCGAACTAAAACAAGTATTATCCTCACCGTCTCCAGGAGTTATCGTCTCAATTTCTACTCCCATTTTCGCGTTACTGTATCCTTTCTGTCGACCACCGCTGAGGACTTGGAGCGGAAGGAGGAGGCGTTGCGGGGTGTGAACGGATAGGAGGGAATGCACCAAGTGCTGATGATAGCTGGACTGTCAATACAGGGCCGGTCCAAGCCTTTTTGGGGCCCGAAGCAGATTTTAATTTAGGGGTACCCCCATACTAACGTGCTTTATCATTCCTAAGTTACTCTATGTGTGTAACGTACCTAATATCATAAGCATAATTTGAAATTAGCTTACGTCTGAACATACCTAAACATTTGAGGGTTTTAGCTACACGATATTTAAAACATGTACTTATTTAACATCATAAACATACGCTGTGGCATTATCAAAGGGGCTTTTAATACATATTGTCTCATCTCCATTACAATTTATCTTCCATCTTTTTGTTAAGCTGCCTTTGCTAACAGTAGAACCAGAAGTGGTCCCTTCAAAATAAAAGCATCAAATGGCAAACAGGAAGCTGATAATAGTTCAAGCTAAATAACGACAAAAAGCACCATAAAGAGATACAAACAAGTAAAGAAATTAATTTGGGGTTATTTACAGCTGCTTTGCAGTTCAGAACAACAGTTAAATCCACAAGAACACACACAAAAAAAATCTTACCAAGTATTTTTTGCCTAGTTTCTAGTGCAAATATCTTATTACAGCTGAAATAACACAAAATTAACTTTCAAGTAATTTTGAGCATTTTATAGGAACTTATTTTAAGTAAATAATTCCTTAATATTGATGAAAAAGTGCAAGCTTCACAAGCAGATTATTTCACTTGTAACATGGAAAACATGAAAATGAAAAAATGAAACATGAAAACATCTCCCACTGGAACTAGTACTTCTTAAGGACTTATTTCATTAAAACAAGCCCCTAAATCTTGGTGAAAAGTTACTTCTAGGTTAGTTTTGTTTATATTTAAGGGTGCCAAGATATTTTAACT
The DNA here is from genome assembly GCF_001443285.1 of Poecilia latipinna. NCBI lineage: Eukaryota > Metazoa > Chordata > Actinopteri > Cyprinodontiformes > Poeciliidae > Poecilia > Poecilia latipinna. Next base: position 111,845 of record NW_015114340.1, on the reverse strand, counting down.
AAACTAGATCCAAAAAAAACTTGATAAGATTGTAGGGTTTTTTTATGAAAGAGATTCCAGATAGATCCAAAATGTGTCTGAAAAGATTGAATTTGAAATTGTTTTAACTTCTTCAGATTGAGATTCCATCCTTAAATGAAATAACAACATGGAGTTTTAACAAAGCTTAAATAATCAGCTGCTCATACAGATTTTTACAGAGAAAAGAGGCGAATCAGTGGTTACTCAGAACCACATTTACACCCAGGACACTTTGGATCGGACATGTGATTGTCCACCAGCATTTCCAGGGAAACTTCCACTTCCTTCCGAGCATCGACCAGGAAGGATCATCGGTTTTCGCCACTGAGGATTTACTTGTGACATCTTCCTGCTGTTCTTTCCCTGGAGGCTGCCCGCTACAGTTGAGGAGGTGGATAACCAACTTGGTGATGGATCACGGTTGTAAAATCTGTCTGGTTTTGGGTCATCAGGTTGAGGCTGCTGAGAGTTTGTTGGCAGTTCTGACAGCTCTCTTTGGTCTGCTGGTGATGAAGAGGCTTTATTGCTTTGTATGAGACAAAAATAAAAACATTTACTATTCAGCTTAGCGTTAGAACCAAGGAGTTAAACCAAATTAACACGTTTTTAACAGTACAGTAGGGTTTTATGCCTTTTTTACATTTTAATTTCAGTTTTTTATTGTTTTCTGTTTTACATGAGATGTTTCAAATGACCCAAAGGATATTTGTGACTTTAAAGCAACAGCATCATTGTTTTCAAACCAGATCAACATTTTTTATGTAAACTGAAGTTGATACTTTCTAATTGTACTTGGAAGTGTAATTTTCTGTCCTCTAAGGTGGAAAATTGAAGATGAACATCTTTTGGATTTACAAAGTTGTCTCACAATCCAATATGGCTGCCACACGTGTAAAACAGTGAAGGTTATTTCTAGAACTGGGCAATAGAGCTTAAAAATAAAATGTCAATTTTTTTCATAATACATCTGTTTTATTAAAGGAAATTACAGAAAATATTTTCAAAAAGTGGCTTTTATTTTAATCATCCCTTCAGTGAGTTGGATGATGGAGTATTAGAGCCAGACTCTACAAATTTTTCCTACTAAAATATAGTCATAATATTAGCAGAATAAGATGGTATTTTACTGGAGGAAAACACCTCATAATTATCAGAAATAAAGTTGTTTCAATTGAAAAAAAGCTCAATTATTGAGATCTGATGTGGCCCATAGACGTCTTTCTTTGAAATAGACTCAGTTATTTGCATGATTGTTTCAAATTATTACTGATAATAACTTAATACTGATGTGATAAAATATTAAGTATTTCTATAAGTATTAAGCCTAAGGTATAAATTCACAAGATGCTCATTCCGTATTTTATTGTTTGTGTAAATCCTATTAAAACTAATATTTAATTCTCCTAATGTTACAACCTTATTTTGATAATGTAACGCCTTTAGTCGTTTTATTTTTACTGTATTCATATTAAAAAGAAATCGTAGCCTGGCCCTAATACTCTGTTGCAGAAGATGGCTGACATCACCATAAACTATGAAAACCAAAGGAATACAATGGTTTAAAAAAATCAGATTTTCTAAAAATGATATCTCCAAAAACCATAAATTTAATTAACTGATGAAATCAATTACCACCCAGCCCTAGCATTTAGCATTTTTGTAATTTCATACTTTTGCAGTTCTATATATAGTTTTATATCTGACTTTCTAAAGCATAAAATTCTAAAGTTTACTGGCCAGATGAGAATTTCCAAACAAACCAAAGAACTCAAATTAAAACCAAATTTCCTCACAGTTGAAAAGTTGAAGTTGAGCATAAAGACGCAGCTACAACTTAAAAAGTACACCAAACTTGACCTCTGAAACTACATTGTTCAGAACAGTATTAACATGATTTGATGCACAATAAAGAAAAATATTTAAAGACATTTGTAAAAAGCCTCATACTTCTGCTGCTCCAGCTCTAAGCCTTTCCTCTCATTGACTGGGTAGGTGTGAAAGATCCCCATCCCAATCAGCAGAAGTGTGACGGGAACTGGAGAAAACAGCACAAACAGAGCTGTCACCACTTCATCGCCATGGTTACACGCACCTGCTTTGTAACCTACAACCCTGCAGACAAGAAGACAGAAAATACAACACAATTCACACAAATAAGAAATGCACAGAGACTAAACAGAGGCGATACTCACTGTAACATCATGGTTGACAGTCCCACAGATAGCCCTCCTGCTAGCTTATTGCAGAAAGCATAACCGGAGAAAAACAGAGGCTCCAGGTCTTTAAATGAGGGATGTCTCAGAGAAAAGTCATCTATCACATCAGGAAGCATTGACCTGCATAATACGGCCATAAAAATTACATTTCTGTTTCAGGGAAGGCTGAAAAACTAAGTTTCTGCAGAACTCATCACTGGCTGGTTTGGCAGGCCTGATGAATAATTCATTCGGTTTTCATACAAATTAGATCTGACAGGCGTTGGAAATGATTTTAGAGTTTTTATTTAGCCGGGTGGTTGACTCACCACGGCAGCAGGAACACGGTCGCCACGCTGAATCCCATCAGGATGCACATGGTCAGGAAAACCGGGAGGCTGCTGGGAACGCAGGCAACTGTGATCACGGCTGGGATGAAGAGCTGCAAGAGAAAACAAGAGGCTTTGAGAGACAAAAAGAAACACTAAATATGCAGATAATAATAAAAGACTTACTGAAAGGCCAATGAAAACTGTGGACTTTTTTCCAATTCTCAGAAGGACAAACTGCCAGAACGGAACTGCTACGGAAGCAGAAATCTAAGGAAGTTCAAAAAATGTTTTAAACGCACAAATAAAAGTTACATTTCATAAAATTAAGTTAAAATCAACTCAAATCTTACCAACAGAACCAGCAAGAGGAGCTGAAAATGAGCTCCCAGTCCAGCAGCATTAGTGCAAAACAAGGCAAAGTTTCCCAAAGACATCTGAAATCAAACAGAAGGAGAAGGAAACTTTCGTTTAGATGCGCGAAAGAACCTTCAGCTTGAAAAAATGACATGTAAAAAGTAAGACATACGACAGAAAAGGGGCAGGATTACATATGTTTATACTTCTTTCTATCTCTTTTTCAAACAAATATTAAGGTATTTGAAGTGTGAATGTGAATACTTTTGAAATAATCCAACTTTTTTGTTAGCTAAGCTGAGCTAAGCTAACAAAAAGTTAACAGGAGTAAAAATAGAAATGAGTGACAATCATAAACTGTACCTGAAATGCAAGAACACAGAAAACAAAGCCGAGCACGAGTCTCTGGTAAGGAACGTGACACATGAGCATCTTCAGGGAGCTCAGGCAGGATGGACGTTCAACAGCGTCTGGAAAAACAAAAACATACATTTCACTTGAATTATGGTCACATTTTTATCCAAACAAAAAGACAGAATCACTGAAATGTACTGAGGTTTAACAGTGGTGTAAGAAACACACTGTATCTATTTCTGTTGTTGTTTTGTCAGAATCTAATGAATCAAAACAAATAGGAATATCAGACAAAGATAATTTTGGTCCACTCTTCTTTGCAGAGTTGTTTTAACTCAGCCACATTCAAAGCCATTTGACCATAAATAATCGTTTTGAGGGGTTAAAGTCTGGATGTCACTGTGAAAACACAGTCTTACAAGTATGTCTGGTCCAATTTCTTGTGCAAATGTCTTAGTACACTAGAAATATGAAAAATTAACTTATAAATAGCTGTTCGGCAATAAATGTGAACTTGTTTTAAGTAAATAATTCCTTACTATTGATGAAAAAATTCTAGTTTTATTGGCAGATAAATTACTTTATAACATGGGAAAGATGTCTTGTCATAAGTTAAATAATCTGCCAATAGAACTAGAACTTTTTCACCAATATTAAGGAATTACTGACAAAAAAAGCTTATATTTTTTGCTGAAAAGTTACCTGAAAGCTAGCTTTGGTTTATTTTAGGTGTGCTAAGATATTTGTACCAGAAACTAGACAAAAAATGCTTGGTAAGATTTTGTGTTTTTGCAGTGAAGTCCAGACTTTAACCTCTCAGAATGATTATTTATGATCCAGTGGCCTTTAATGTGACTGAATTAATATGAATCTGAAAAAAAGTATCTTTGTTTGATATTATAATCTGTTCAGCTGACTTTAAAACGTCAAAGAAGTTTTATTTAAAATCTGAAATAATTTAAAAACTGTTAAAACAACACTGTCATAACTTTTTAGCATGGTGCCAGGATAGTTTGGATATCATTTCTCCTTAATAAGATAAATCTTCATTTTAAAAGTGCGTTTTATATTTAAAAGTGTTATTTTTGTCTGATATAAATGGCATTTTAATGAGCATTTTATTTGCAGTGTCTGTATACTGACCGTGTCGGACTGACTGCTCCCTCACACCGAAGAACAGAACCAGGCTGCTGAGGAGGAACAAGCCACCCGTGACCCCGGCTGAGGTCAGGAAAGCCTTTTGCTGGAGGCAAAGTAAACACCAGGAAGTGTATCTCATAAGTAATTCATGTTTTGCTGTCTACAAAGTTAGACGAAACACAATCTGGCATTTTTATGTAACCTAAAGTTGACCTACTGTGGTTCCTTGAACAGGTTGGGACAGCTCTACAGGCTTTTTATTATCTTTTTTTTTTTTTGCAGAAAGTCTTTCTTACATAATGAGATTTAAGTCTGCTCAGTTCTGCCCACATTGGGCTGCTTTCACAATGAGCTGTTTCAGAGTCTCTTGTCACCTTAAATCTCCAACTCAAAGTTGGTACTTGTACATATATATTGCTGGGGGGAAAAAAAGCACAATTATACCAATGTACGTCTTTGAAAAGTAGAAGTGGCGCCTCCTGCACAAACAACAAGAATCCAGCCTAATGGTAAGTCAACAACAAAACACTTATTTTTTCAGCAGCCATTGTACACCTCATACAATGCTGGATATTCACTTTGGTTGCCAGGTAACGGGGCTGGGCTCAGATGCAGTTGCTAGGTAACAGCACATTGCCTAAAGATTGTGACTTAACAACTGGGAAGTTTTGAAATGGCTCGTTTTCCAGACACCAAAAAACATTAATTTACTGCCATAAAACGTCTTAGTGGTTTTCTTAAGCGCCTTGGCTGTTTTCAGAAGCAGCGGAGACCCAAGTGGACGTATAAAAATGTGCAAAATGGGAATTGGCCCCTTTTAATATTTCTGTGACTGTCAGTAAAGTCATAGAAAGAGTAATTTTGTCATTTTGTCACTGACAGCTGGAACACCTCTCATGATGCTATTATTCACAGATATGTTAATTTGACATTTTGCCACCCACTTCAGTAATTTTTAAAGCTTTATCACACCTTAGATGGTCAGAAGAGGCTGAAAGGGCAGCATGACACCCAGAATGCTTTACTTCCTGAACAGCTGTTTTAATTTTTAATTCCAAAAAAGCATAAAAATTATCAACAGTTTCTTTGTTAAACAAAGAAGTTTTTAATTAATCAGAAAATTAAAAAAAATAAGGAGCTTTACCCATGAAATGATATGTGTCCATTATTTATCTGATATTTAGTAAACTTAAAAAATGTGTCAAACTGTTTATGATCTTATAGAAGATGAGAGCCACTGCAAAAACACAAAATCTTACCAAGAAGTTTAGGTGTACAGTTAATATAAGACAAAACTAACTTTCAGGTAACTTGTCAGCAAGATGTAGCAGCTTGTTTTAAGTAAATGATTACTTAATATTGATTAATAAATACTAGTTCCACTTTTCATAAAACCTTTTACCAACCTGTAAGTGAAATACTAAGATTAGTATTTTTTCATAAACATTAAGGAATTATTTACATAAAATAAGCTCATATGCTGAAAAGTTACTTGTTAAAGTTACTTTTGCCTTATTTTGTGTGTTTGCAATAGAAATTAGACAAAAATACTTATTTTTGCACTGTTTAGGTTTTGACATATTTAATGAAGAGCATGAAATATTTTATTTTTCAGTATTTGACCTGTGGATCAATAATCAGACTTGATCAAGCCAGGTTGATTTCTGCCTTTCAAGTTTTTCTTCTAATTCCTGTGCAGCTTCCATGAAACCCTAATGACATTTTAATGCATATTTCTTGAAAGTGAAAGTATAAATGGTTTATATTACTGCAATATCTGTAGGAATAATACCTGAACAAGCAACAATGTCTTCATCCAGCCAAATAAAGTAAATTACAGGGTAACAAGATCTTCCTGGGACATTGTGAGTATAATAGAAGCTCAAAGTTGCCAAGCCTGTTCTATAAATATTAGTTTAAGCTCGTCTCTATTTTAATGTCCCAGTACCGTTTCATGCAGAGAGGCAGTCTGCGGCGCGGGTGAGCTGTGAGGCGTCTGATGGACCTGGTCCAGATGCTCACAGGCCTCCTGCTTCTCAGCGTTGAACACGGAGACGACTTTTCCCTGAATCACTGACACCAGCAGCAACGCCATCATCTCCACGCTCATTCCTGGAGGAAAACACCACAAACACACAGAAAAGCCTGGAGTGAACCCAGTACGTGACAACATCCCTGTTAAAACTGCAAGCTAAGACAATCATATATCAAAGTTTCCAGCTTTGGTGCAACAAAGAATTTGAAGAAACATAAAAAGAGGGGCAATAAATGAGGAAACCTTTAATCCAATACTTTTGATTTAAATCTAACTTTCCCTTTGACTGGGATAGTGAGTGAATGCACTACACTAAAAAAATACCAGCCTGAACTGACCACGACACTCTTCAGTGTGTATGTTGAGAAAAGACGACTCAAAGTTCCCTACATTCAGTTTCAGTGAGGCACGTTAAAGCTGTTCCCACATTTTCCCGTCTAATAGATATTTTTTTGGTTAAAACGTGATGGATAAATCTCCCATTAGTTAGTAAAGTTAATTTTCACCAATTTGACTGTGGTGTATAAACATTTTCAGATGCAGCCCAGTGGCTCTGAGATACCAGCTGGTGAGTGTCTGCGGTTCCTCTTACGGCAGGCAGTGGCAGAGTCTCTGTCCCTCTGGTGTCCTCCCAGGGACATGCTCATCGAGACGTAGGGGACGCTGTAGCACTGCTCACAGACAACATGGGGGAGACATGACACCAGCTGACAGCAAATGAGAAACTCGATAACCATGGCGACGAAGCTCCCAGAGAAATAACAGCACATACAGCTGATGGAATTCCTGTCGCCATGGTGACGGGGACAATGAAGGACAGTGGAGCACAAACAGATTGAAGCCATAATTCTCTACTATCACAAAACAGCACAAACTATTTACCTTCTGTTATCAATTTTATTTTATCAATTAGTTAATGAGGGAAACTATCACTTAAGCAGCTTAATTTGGAACTTAAATTACCCATAAACTGAGATATTCCAGTGGTAAAAATCTGTTTTACTGCTTAGCAACTTTTTAAAAGACTTCCAGCTAAGAAACTAGATATGTGACATAAAACAACTTTTGAGTTGTTTTATGTCACATATCTAGTGTGACATGCAGGTCCTATGGTCCTAAAACCAAAGGACCTGCATGGATTTTTGGATCTGGATTTTAGAAAGTAAGAAAGTTAGCCACACATATAATGGCAAACTGACAAAGCTTTTTTCATCCATCTTACAAATGCAAAGTGAATAAATCTTTTAAAAAAAAGTAAAATCAAAAAATTTAGTGGGAATGAAACATGTATGCTCATTATGAGGGATTTCTCTACAGAGGGGCCTGCCCAGGGCACCATTCCTGTTAGCACCACCACTGTCTCTGTAGATAGAATCCTAACTAGGAAATAAAGTTCAGTTAGCTCAGAAACATGATTTTAAATCCAAGCTGAACATTTAAATAAGATCTGTTGACTTATATTTGCATAAATTGATTAAAAATAAAGAAAAATGTACTTCAGAAAGCTTTATTGTAAAAATGTAGTGAGCAATTTATTAATAAACTTGTATTATTTATAGATGGATTAAAAGTCCCAGAATATATGGATAGTGAAAAGTTTTAATAAATTAATAATACATTTCAATAATTATTTCATAAGTTATTCATTGACATTTGGCACTCTTCACTCTCTACTGGAGCAACAGTTTAGGATTAAGCTTTTAGGGAAAAAACTATATTAGGAACATAGATCTATATATAAAAATGTTCACGGTTTTTCTAAATTATTCTAAAAGTATGTTAGAAATAAAATGGCTTGTTCTTAGAAAAAAAGCACATTTTCAAAACTTAAAAAATAATATTTTCTCCAGGCCTAAATTATAAAATACAAAAAATAAAATTGTACTGTTGCTCTAAATTATTCTAAAACTATATTAGGGATAGACGATGAATAAAATTTATAATGCTATTAACGTGAATTTTATTAGCTGTTGAGATTTGGATTTTTTTTTTTTGTTGTTTGTTTGTTTGTTTGTTTTGTTTTCTTTTTCTTCTGTGGGTAGGCCGCAAGAGCGGCAGGCTTTACGGGTGGAAACTGTCAAATCTGGCAACCCACCAACAGCACCATGTTTGTGTGAGGCGCATGCGCCATAGTGGATAGAAATTTGGCGCATTTTCGACGCCATACGGATCGACTTGAAATTGTCTCCGTGTTGATGGGGCCTTCCTGCTGAAGGATCAGCTAGAGTGGGTAGGCCATGTTTGAAATAGCTGCATCTGAAGGTCGGCAAGTTATTTTTCAGAAACCTTATTCGAAGTAGTTTATTTTGTCTCTGATGAAGTTATTGAAACCATTTTTTGTGGTAAACAGAGCAGCAGACGAGGAACGACGGTAACACCACGGCGTCTCAGCGGCGGTTTGTTTGGCCGATCCGAGGAGGGGGAAAATGGCGTCTGGAACTAACAGCAGATCGATTATGGACATACTAAGATGATCTTCAGTGAAGCTGAGGATTCCCTTCAATCAAACTGAAGATCGCTTCCATCGAGCTGAGGATTCCGTACAAGGTGCCTGGCGGATCCGGCCAACCCATCAAAGGTTTAAGTCGAAGAACTGTTCCAATGGCGGATCCAGAAGACATCTCAGGGTAGGAGCTGTTGCTGTGCTACCGCTATTGCTGAAGGCCAACGCTAGGCCTCTTGGTGTGCTGGTTTGGTTTGTTTCTCTGCTGAGAGTCAATGAGCTGAGAAGGATTCTGCTGTTAATTCTGTCTTTAGGGTTTTTGTGCTGTTTGAAACAGCTACTGTGGTCATGTGACCTGTAGAGGTTTATGCTATCTAGCATTTTGGAATTTCAAGTTCATAGTTGAAAGTCAGTTGTGATGAGAAAAAAAGATGGCTGCCAATGATTAGGCAAATGCGGATTAAGGGCTGCAGGAAGTGATTCGGCTTAGTAAATATCACTGTAATACACATTGATCAGATGCCTTCGCATAATTAGTGATTTTTTTCTTGTATACCTTTTTCATTTTTTTGTATCTATTTGATATTTAAAATTGAATCAAACATTTCAAAGATGGGGTCCATACTTTAATAATTCAAAAACTCAAACAAATTTCATTTTTTGTGGTTAAACGGTTCAACGGCAATTTAAATTCAAGCATGAAAAGAGATTTTATTTTTGTGTTGAAACCTGCGGCGTCGTGATATTTTATTTCCTCTGGACAACGACAGTCAACAGAAAGATCTGGAGCTGCAGGTCAGAGGTCACAGAGGATACACTAATTCACCATCTTGTCTTTGCAGGTTTTCAGTTGAAATTAACTCCCATATTTTCTTTCTAAAGATAATCCACTGGAACCTGTCTTTGATTGTTTGCATCTGGTTTTTCTCCTAGATAAATATAAATACGATAATTTTGAGCTCACGGTTGTGAATTTAAGGCCTTGTCAATACCACGTGGTATATAGACTCAGATGGATACTGATCAGCAGTTTTTGTTGAGATGGACACTCTGAAGACACCAGATGGTGTTAGACTGGTGGGAAATATGGATGTCAAGATGGTTGTGATGGCACTGACTGTGAACCCAATCCCAGGAAGTGTGGTTTGCTACTTCCTGTAGCCACTCCTCAAGGCTTGAAGTCGTCGGATAAGTTCAAGGAATTTGGTAACAAAGGTAGGCGTTTTGGTCGTGGGTACAACAACCAGAACTTTGATTCGCTCAACGCAAGAAAAACACGGTAGGCTATATGAAGGTTTGGTGTTCTGGTCTTGGGTATAGCGACCAGAAGAGATCTTGTATTCTCTGGTTTGTGATCAAATGTGTAATTCAAGGGTGTGATAACTAACGAATAGGGGAAATGTCCTTCAGCCAGGTTTCGGGGTTTGACTTGAAACCCGTACCCATCCTGCTGTCCTTCATCCTGTTCAGGAATCCTCCTGGATCAGGTTTTCGTCTGATTTTGCCCTTCGTCGACCCTCCATTTATGGACGGAAAAGCCCTTTGCCACCCCACTGATGGACAACCTTAGTGACCTCTGACTTTACCACTGGGCTCAGCAAGTTTTCTGGAGGAAAACCAGGAAGTGTTCCCAGGTGATCAGGTCGGGCAAACTCTCTCAGCAATCTTCCTTAAAGAATGCTGCAGGTATTTTACTGTTGAAGCAATTTAGTGTGAGGTTTTGAAAACCATTCGTTCTGAGTCATTAAAGACCTGAAACCTGCACCCGTCTTGCTGTCGCTGTCTTCCTGGTTCGCCTTGTTTCCGACTCTGATTTTTCCTTTGCAGCTTCAGGACTAAAACTGATCCTGTCTGCATAAATCTAATGAATTAACGGTTGAAGGTCATATGTAGGGTTTTGATTTTTAAGATTATTTCCAGTTCTTGGAGAAAATAACTGTACCTCTGGTTAACCTGTCACAGTAAGTTACATGATTTTCTTTCTACCAAAACCAAAATGATTGTTTTTGTAAAGTGCTTTAAGACATTCGTTGTGAATTAGCGCTGTATAAATAAACAGAATTTAATTGAAAATGTGAAAAGCTAAAGGAAAATGAAAGAAATTTGTAACGTCTGTCTGTAGTGATGAAATATTTGGAAAATAAAGGAACTTCAAGTAAATGTACTTTAACTTTGTGTTTACTTTTATAGGCACATGTGAATTTTATGAATTAAATTCATAAAAGCCTGGTGGTAATACATCCATGTTTTTGAGTTAAATTTTTAAAGTAGACAAAAATGTGAACATATTTGTGTTGTTGGAAGATTAATACATGATCACCAACTACAAAGTCTTAAAAAATTCAAATATTACTAAAAACTATGTTTAGCCTGGTGGGGTACAAGTAAAGCCTGGTAGCCCGCCAGGCTTATAAAACCTCTTTATTGTCTGAGCTCTCACATTTGAGTCGATTTGTACTCGTGTGCCTTGAAGTTGATCCTTGGGGAGAAAAAGTTATTTAAATTGAATTGGAAACTGAAGATATTTACGCTCATGAACGTCTCGAACAGACAGGCGGCTGTGAGGAACCACAACACGCAGGCGGCCTCCGACATGGAGTCTGCAGGCACAAACCAAAGCAGCACGTAGGACAGGATGCCAAACGGAGTGGAAACAACCAGCCTGCCAGATGAAAAGGTGAAGGTTCAAATTCCGGACATCCGACTCCAGCAGAACTACAATCCTGCAAACTTTCAGAAGCTTCCCTGATGTGACGGATGACTCTAAAAGCTGCAGGATTGTGGCTCTCAGGAACTGGAAAATGGTGGAACATTTCCAGAATAAGTGGCTTAGTAGTGAATGAGCAGCTGACTGACCATGGGGTGAGTTTGCCGATGGGTGTCCAGGTACTGCGGGTCACCAGGTATCCAACCAGAGGGTCGGTGACGGCATCCCAGGCCCGACTCAGAAACAGGATCAAAGACACAGAGGAGGCCTTCATCTGGGCAGAAAATGGACAATTAATGGCGCATAACTTTTATAGATGTTTAAACGCCTTTAAAACAACTTTCATCCTTTATTTTTGTGACACATTTTAAGATGACAGAACATCTTACCAAGTATCTTTGGTCCAGTTTACAGTGGAAATGATTTATTACAATTCAAATAAAACTAAACTGACTTGGAAGTAACTTTTCAGCAAAATATAGCAGTTTTTAAAATCGATTCCTTATTTGTTTTATTGTCAGATTATTTCACTCACAGGAAGATATTGTTTTAAGTGAAATAATCTGACAGGAACAAGTATTTTTCACCAATACTAAGGAATTACTGACTTAAAACAAACTCCATTATCTTGCTGAAAAGTTACAAATTAGTTTTCTTATTTAAAGTGTACTAAGATGTTTCCACTAGAAACTAGACCAGAAATACTTGGTAAGATTTTGTTTTTGCAGTGTAGAGTATGGTATAGTACCCAAAAACTGTATTTAAGAGTAGGACTACTTCAACATGTTTTCACTTTGGTAAAAGAAAAAAGTAACAAGAAATTACCAAAGAGTAAAAAAGTATTTGGTAAAAAGGCTACTCATCAATTATGTCAAAATTACATCAATTTGATCAGACAGACCAAAACATTTCTACAAAATGTTAATATTTTAAAGACAAAATGAAAATAATTTGTATAAATAACATAATTACAAAATAAAATCTGGCAAAAGAACATTTTTCCAAATCGGTTTATTTCAATAAAAAACTTTTGTCTGGTGGATTTTTGGTTAAAATGTGTTTATTTTTCATTCAGTGGGTAGAAAATCCAGAAATTTTACTCAAACAAGAGTAGCAATGATTCAAAATAAAAGTATGTATAACCTAGTAGAAATTACTCCTAAAATAGATTTTTACAAAACATTACTCAAACGGTAAATTTAATTAGTTTCTACTCGACTGTGGGAGGTTTTTGGCGAGAAGAGGAACTATGATTTTCTTGTGGGCCACTGAGAAAAATTATTGTTGCAAAAAAAAGTAATTGAGGGAAGAAAATTCTTTGAGTTTATCCCAAAAGGTGAGGATAAAATGTTCCATTTTTGTGTTAACAGGTTAAACTTTCACCTGTACGACATCTAGCAGGAAAATCTGCAGTGAAATCCCGATGGCAGCAGATGTGACCTGATGTGGGACGCCTCCTACGGCGTAGCAGATCTTCATGATCAGAGGGATCCGCCCCGATCCCTGAGGACCAGAGAGGACAGACAGGAGGTTAAATCTGCAGTAAGCAACTTTTATAAACCGTTTGGGTTTAAAACTGTCACTATGACCTTATGGTGCAACATGAGACGGATGATCTGAAAAAATAAAAAAATTCTGCCTTCTCCCAGTGATAAGTAAAATCAACCAATCAGAGCCAGAAGGAGGGTCTTAGCAGTGTCAATCATTATTGTGTATTCCTTGTGGAAAAAGCTTTGGGACAGCCCTGTCTGTCCCAAGATGGCTTCACATCCGCTTTAATAAAACTCCAGTTTGTTTCTCTAGAAAGTCTGGTTCGTTGGGGAATGAGAAGTCGAAGTCTGAAGCGGACCAGAACGCAAACTCAGGTCTGGCTAAAAGCTCCAAAAGCAGGACGTAGGCTGCAGCGCAGGGCATTCTGGGTAAATAAATTCCTAATGTTGCAATTTTGGTTCATAATCTAACCAAAATTATTGGACTATCAGGTGTGAAAACAACCATAGAAAACTCCATGAAGACATGAATGAAAGGTTTTAGAACCCCCTGACCTGAACCTGATACAAGATCTGTCAGCTTAATTAGAACCAGGCCTTCCTGTCCAACATCAGTGTCTGACCTCACTGTTGCTTCATGAAGAATAGTCAGAAATCCCCATCAACACTTCACTAAACTTTGTGGACAGGCTGTACTAAAGAGAGCTGGGTTAAAGCAAACAAAAACAGCTTACATTATGACTCTGCTAAAGAAAACAATTTCCTTAATATGTACAAAACTGGTGCAAGTATACATTTTTTTCAATATTAAGGAATCATTAACTTAAAACACGTTTATCTAAAAAGTTAGTTTTAAATTAGTCTTACTTCAAGCGTGGTAAGGTATTTGCACCAGAAACTAGATCAAAATTACTTGGTATTTTGTGTGTTTGCAGTTTTGTTCTGTAGGAGAAAGAAAAAGCAAATCTCTAGAGTAATTTAAAACATTTCTTCAAGTCAAATCAGTGATTCAATGAAAATCTTCCAGGAAGTGCAGACTTTATTTCTGCTCTTTGTCCTGCTAATTCTTGGATGCTGTGGTGAAATTTTCCACGAAAAGAGAGAAATCAGTTACCCACCCTCTGCTCTCCTCCACGCTTCGACAAGACATTTCTTAACGCCTCGAGCTTTTTCGTAAAGTTTTCATAGCAGCTCATCCTCGGTGTGCAGGAGCAACAATCACCAGGAAAACGGAGTGTGAAGCAGAAAGCAACACTTCTCTTCAGGACTTAATTAAATCCCACTTATGTGGAACTGAAATCCGGTCGAGCCGCTTTTCTTTTTTACTTCAAAGTGCAGAACAGCAGATCGTTTTACACCGACTGAAAGTCATTGTGGCAGCTTCCTGTGTGGAAAGGTGAAACATGAATCACAGTGAATATTTTCAGCTAAATTAATAAAAACTAGAAACTCTGATTCTGTTGAAAGCCTAAATCATAAAATGCTTCCTCTTGCTTCTGCCTCAGGATCTTTAAAGGTCACAGTAAGATCATGTGAGAGCAACCTTTAAAGTCCAAGAAGCCATTTTCCACTTTACTACTCCTAAATAACGTAGAGCCGCCAAATCTACGTGGGAAAAAAATAATTTTAAATATTTAGAATTTACTAATTAAAGTTAATTTTATATTTGCTTTTAGGTTTGAAAATTGGATAATTTTCCAAAATGGATCTAAAAAAAAGAACGAGAGAAAAGCAAATAGTTTTCAGCCTAATGACAAAGAAAAACAAAATGAACAAGAAATGTATTACGGAGCTAAATTGGAGCCATAAAGTTAAAAAAATGTAAATGGGAAAAAAATTTTTTAAAGCCATAAAAAATTCAAATGTTCTTCTCAGATTCAAGGTTTTTCTTCAGTTTCAAAATTATTTTTCAGTTTTCAAACTTTTGAGTTTCAAAATTTAAAAAAACCTTTTATCAGTTTAAAAATGAACACTTAAAACGTTCCAGTTTCAAAATTATTTTCTGGTTTAAATTTTTTTTTTTAGTTTTGAAAGACAAACAAACTTTAGTGTCATATTGTACCATTAATGTTATTTAGTAGCTCAAATACAGAAGTTATAGTATGGAAACACCAGATTTGTTAAAAAATAATAATGATTAAAAAAAAAGATTTATGCTTTTTTTTTTTTTTTTTTTGTAAAAATCTTCAAGAGGAGGAGCTAAACGTCATTTTCCTTGTTCAGACACTTTAGATTTTCCAGAGCTTTTTGCAGAGGTTCCCCTGACCTCTTGTGGAAAACCAGAGAAAATTTCCAACATTTTTCATCAGGGGGCAAAAAGATTTTATCTGGTATATTTCTTGCCAGTCAGGAGGATAATTCTAATTAGATTTTTTTATTACACCTTTTAAAACATCATCATTTGTTCTGGCTTGTTGGAGCTCAGTTGGCTGCTTCCTCTCACTTCAGTCCAAAACATGAACATGTTCAGAAGAATAGTTCCCCCTTATTGAACAACTCGACCTGTGAGTCACTGAAGCATGAAAAGCTTTTGGATGAAAGGATGAATCAGCTTTCAAACTGAGCCACATCCGTGGATTCATGCCCACACACTTTCCCATCCTGAGTGTGTGGGCTCATGGACAAGCCCACACAGGCAGCGCGGCTGCAGCGCGTCGCTCGGTGTGGGCAGGAAACCTGAAATCCAAACAGGCACATTGAGGCCCAAAACTATTCATACCAGCGTCAGGTTTTACTCAATTCCACTTCATTTATTTATGTAGCGCAGATTTAAATTTTGGAGTTAAATGTTGTTGTTTTTTTTTTATATATATATATAATTTTGTTTTACCATGTTTCTGAGCCAAAGATAAGGAGTATGGGAAAGAGCGGCGGTCAAATACCTCAACATATTTTTACTGACGTAAAGTAAAAGGTAGCCGTCCAAGAAGACTAAAAAAGTATTTGGTAAACGGTCTACTAAAGTACTGAGTAACTGATCAAATTGTCAATCATTTAATATTTAAAAATTGCACAATCAGACGGACCAAAATAAAGTTAAGTCGAAATCTTGGTTTTAAGAACAAAAATGATAATTCATATTAATAAAAAATACCAAAATCAGGCAAAAATAATTAATAAAAAAATCCTTCTTTCAATATAAAAATTACAAAACTTTAACAAAAGCTGCAGATGTGTCTATATCTGGTGAATTTTTGGTTAAAACATGTTTTTTTCATTTAGTGGGTGGAGAATCCAGAATTTTATTCAAATAAGAGTAGAAATACAAAATAAAATTACTCAAGTAAAAAATACAGCGTAGTAACAATACTCCTAAAAAAACAAACTTTTTTCAAAGTTTCTCAAGTAAATGTAATTAAGTAAATGTAACTATGGTAGACTCTGATGGAGCTTTCAAACCTTAAAGTGAAGTTAAACCATCTGGAAAATTCCAGCAAAGTGGGCGGAGCCAATGAACGTGGGGGGCGTGGCTTAATGTGTAAACAAATAGGACAATCCAGCTGCTTAGGCTCCATTTGACAGGAGGCCAGTACTATGACGGATAGGAGTAAAATTCAGCCAGAAGACTCGGATTTTCGAGAAAAAAACAGTTTTGTTTTGTTTTTTTACAGAAAATTTCTAAGATTAATCTCAAAATTTGAAGCTTTGACTTTTCAAACTTAGACATTTTTTTGTTTCTAAAAAAAATTGACAGTCAGAAATTTTCCAGGTTTCTTTCTAGCAAATTTTCAAACTCAGAAACTACCAAATCTTTTCTAGAAAATTTCTGAGATCTCAGAAATTTCTGGTTTTTTTCTAGCAATTTTTTGAATTTTGAAACTCAATTTTCCAATTTTTTTTTCTTCTAAAAAATTTGCCAGCATTAATTGTGAAATTGTTTTTTTTTTTCTAGCAAATTTTACTTTTCAAAATTAGAAATTTCCAAATTTTCTGGAAAATTTTAGAAATTATCTAAAAAAAAAAGTTCTCACTAAAATTTCTGGTATTTTGCAAGTAGAAATAATTCTGGTAATTATAATGAGCCTTTTCTTCTACAAGAAGATAAACTTGGTCTGATTTAATTTCAGTGAAAAAAAAAAATTTTTATTGTCATATATTGTCAAATACAGCTTAGTAAAAATATTGTCATATTTTTACTAAGCTGTATTTCTTACCGTTCTGCTACTCTTGAATAAAATTTTTGGATAGTCACTGAATGATGAACTATATTGACCAAAAATGTTTTTTAAAAAGTTTGACGATAACATTTGATTGATTTTGTAATTATGAATTATTTTAATTTTGGTCTTTAAAATGCCAAAATTTCCACATAACTTTATATTTTGATGTTGGTTATTTTTAAATATTAAATTAATAATTTGATCAGCCTGTTTACCAAACACTTTTTTCCCTCTTAATTTAACTTCTACTTTTTTAATTTTGAGCTTCTCTAACCTGAGTATAATTTGTGGATACTCGACACACCTCTCATGCAGGTTGCATAGAAAACAAATTGAAGTACAGTGATCCCCCGTTTTTTGCGGGGTTGCGTTCCAAAAATAACCGGCGATAAGTGAAATCCGCTTATCGCGGATAAGTAAAAGTTGTAAAAGATTACAACTTTTACACAACATAATTAAATACTCTACATACTCTTCCACCAAAGAACAAAACCTATTTTCAGATCAGCGGATGTGTGTTCTTAATGTGATCCTTTGTGCTGCCTCCAGCCACAGTTTTTTTTCAGCAGGTATTCAAAGTTTCAGTTTCCATCTCCTGAATGGGCAATCTGTATTATGTATATTTTAGCCAATCAGGACGTAGAACACAATGCACTGTGGAAAAAACTGCACAAAAATATCCGCGAAGCAGCGAGACTGCGAAAGGTGAACCGCGTTATAGCGAGGGATCACTGTAGTAGCATATTCTCATATTTGAGTTGATTCACTGAGATTCGTCACTCTGTAGTTTCATTTTTTTTATTTAAGCGTTTTGTTTCCAGTAGGACATGATCCATGAAAGACGATGTCTGATGGCTCCAACAGCAAAAAGAGAAAAACAACCTGATTGTTTTCACAAAGAGGAACAGAAACAAAACGGTAAAACAAAAAGTGTCACCAACTTTCACCCAGACTGACACAATTCTTCATTCACTGCAAAAACAGAATCTTATCAAGTATGTTTGGTCTTGTTTCAGGTACAAATGTCTTGGATTTAAATTAAGACAAAACTAACTTACAAGTAACTTTTAGTTTTGTCTCATTTCAAATATATTTGCATTAGAAACTAGAACAACAATGCTTAAGTTTGTGTGTTTTTGCAGCGTTTTTACTGATCTTTCAGCCAGTTTTACATTTATACTCAAACAGTGCAGAAATTATTAAATTTTAGGTCAGATCAGGGGTGTCCAAAGTGTGGTTCAGGGGCTATTTGTGGCCCTCAAACTGATTTTGTGCGGTCCAGCACCAGACGGTTTGCTGGACAGTTCATCTGCTGAACACTTTATTTGTCATAAGGTTCAATTTATAATCAACAATTTTCTTAGAATGGAAACAAAGTATTTAGCTTTACATAAACCAGTTTTTATAACAAGTCGAACCACGTCTGCAGAAACTTCTACTGAAAAGCCGACTTTGCTCCAGCTTTCATCAAATGTATTACTTGGCTAGATATGGTGAACATTTTCAAAGAAAGTGACCCAAATCCTGTTCTTATTCCGAGAATAAATTAATTCAATCAAGCCAAAAATCTGAAAATTCCTCTCAATACATCAAATGTGCAAAATCCTTTTTAAAATGTTTGAATTTACAATGAATAACATCCCTTTTCTACACAGAGGACTACATTTGTTTGTTTTCATGGGCAGCCAGTTCTTTTGGACACATGACAAAACGTTTGGGTAAAACTTGTTCAACAATGTGTTAGGACCATGGTAGACAGAAAAAAATAAGTAATTTTCCACCAGAAATATAGAGATTAATCCCTGAAATTTTCTGGAAAAAAACTGAATATTAAAAGTAAAAATGTTTGAGGGGAAAAAAATTCTGAAAATTTGAGATTAATCTCAAATATTTAATAAAAAAAAATGGGGCTCCAAAAGTTGAAAATCTGCCAGTAAAAAAACTCAAGTTTTGAAATGATTTTTTTAAACGATTTTCTGAATTTTGAAATTTTCTGAATTTCAAAACTCAAAAATCGTCATCCTTTCCACACTTTCTGTTCCACACTTTAGATTTTTTCTCAAAATTTGAGGGTTTTTTTTTCATCACAAATGTTCAACTTTTTGAGTTCAAACTCTCCACCCCCTGAAAATTTCTGAGATTTTTTGGGAAATTTTGATTTTTCCTCCCGTCTACGTAGCTCAGCTGCGCCGTCGTGGATTCGTGTTGCGCTACAAGTTTGTGCTCGTCGTCGTGTTCTCCTTGACCTGCCGCAGTCCGTACAGCCACTTGATCACTCTGGCGTTCCTCTCAATGACGGATACGCCGTACGGAACCCGATCCGCCCCCTTCGGGGCCTCTTCCTCCTCCTCCTCTTCCTCGCCGCCTCTCTGTGAGGCACCGCACTCGGACCCGGGAGCGCTGACGCTCCGGAAGCGGGCCAGCGACACGATGTCCGAACTGGAGGCCGGCAGGTCCTGCAGGTCGGCCGGCTCCAGGCCGCACAGGTTGAAGAAGCGCTCCAGCTCCGTGCCAGCCCGGGAGAACCGGTCGCTCATGTCCGACTTGGACCGGGTAAGAGAGGGTCGCTTTCTGGAGCTGGAGGAGGACAGCCTGGTGATGGCGGGGGACGCCGGCGCCGAGGGTTCGGGTTTGGGAGCAACCGGTGGCACCGGTTTCTGGATGAAGAGCCTCTGGCTGGACGTGGCCAGACACAGGGGAAGCTGGGGATGAAGCGGAACCGGCTGGAGCGGCTGCCGCCCGTACTGCGGCGGTCTGGAGGCCAGCCGCACCGGGTCCGCCTGGGGTATGACGTCTACTCTGCGTACCGTCCCAGCAGCTGGCGCCCCGGGACAAACCGGAGCGTCCACCTTGGCAGGAGCGGTTGCTTTTAGCCTCGGCGTAGTGGCAACGGCCCGGTCAGGGCGTGGAGGCGGCCGCGGCTTCACCTTCGGCGCTGGGGGCTTGGCGGGGGACTGGGCTCCATTGGGTAGGTCACTAATGAGGCTGCTGAGGCGCTCCACGTCCAGCTCTGCCCCCTCCGGCTTGGGGCTGGGTTGGGTCGGGGTCTTCCTGGTGGGCCGCAGCGGAGTGCCGGGATTCAGCAGCGGCTTCTTCAGTGCCGGCACCCGGACCGGCTGCTGCTTGGACAGAGCCACCTGACTCTTCACGTATTTGGCCTTGTCCGCCTCCAGTCTCTCCACGGCGCTCTGCCTCGGGGCGCTGGCGCCCGACTGGGCCCGTCGGTAGAAGTCTGGACCCAGTGGACCCTTCGGTCGCAGGCGTGGGGGAGAAACTCCTACAGCAGCTTTCAGCGGCTGCCTTGAGGGATGTTGGAGCGCCTCCACTGGCATGACTGCAGCTTCCTGTTTTCACTGTGTGGCTTCCTGTTGAACGCTAGGTGATCATCTTCCTGCCATGACCAAGAGATGTGACCTCTGCTGACCTTCAGCAGCCTGACATTTGGACTTCCTGTGGACAGCAGAGGAGAGTCGGTCACTTCTCAGTAAATAATGTCAATAAAACTTTTACAACACTTTCCTGGAAACTTCGGACAAATACAAACTCCACCACAACGCCACACTCATTAAAGCACAAAGTATTCACACCACATTCTGTTTTAAAGGGTCACTAAGTGACCATTTACAGTACAATCAAGTAACCATGTTAACTTCAGTTATGAAAACGTTGACCATACTTAGTATGTCATAAAATAAATTTTACTTCCTGATAAAGGTATTGAAATTGGGTCTGTTTCTTTAAAACCTCAGCCTTCAGGAAGTTATCAAAATGTTGCTCCTCTATTAACCTTTTAACATTTTTTTTAACCAGCGTTTCACTGAGAAGTAGATTGTATAATGAGCTCAGCTGATACACAGCTCCACCAGGGGTTTGCTAATTGCTGCTGGCTAGTCTGAAGGAGCAGTTTCCAAACTCAGAGGAGCAGCTGCGTCTCTAGGGCAGAAAAAACAATCATTTTGAATGGTTACCATGGAGATAATTATGTTAGTATAATGCTCATTTCTGATTTTTTTTTTTTTTTTTTTTTTTTTTTGGCGGGGGTGTGTTCTATTAATTAAAA